>NC_061520.1:240000-282500 GCF_022379125.1 Scophthalmus maximus
AATTCCAGACTTCAGCCTCTGGATAGTTTTATTAACACCTGCAAATACTTTTCTCAAACTTTTCAAAATGTTTTTCAATGATTTCACAATTGAAACGTTTCCCACATGAAAGAGATCCAACAAACATCTTCAGAACAGGAGAGAAGCTGAAGTTATAACCCACATTTACAGATTGTCCTGATGTGATCTGATGATTCTGATCAATGCTCCACTGTGAAGAAGACGAGATGAAGATAAAGATGAAGAGCAGATGGAACGACTCGTCTGACTTCACGTGGTCACGAACACTCAACCAGAGGAGCTTCTCTTATAGATCTGAGCACAAAGGTGAGAGTCAGTGACCCGTGATTATTACCTGCTCACTCATGAAATTGCCACGCGGGGCAGCGGCGGAGCAAAGACGCAGTCAGAGATCACACGGCTGCGTTGTTTAACCCACACAATATACACACACATACATATACACACATATATACACACACACACACACACACACACACACACACATATATACACACATATATATATACATTTATATATATACACACACACACACACACACACACACACACACACACACACACACATATATACACATACATATACACACACATATTTATATATACACACACACACACACACACACACACACACACACACACATATACACACATATATATACACATACATATACACAGACATATATATACACACACACACACACACACACACACACACACACACATATACACACATATATATACACATACATATACACAGACATATATACACACACACACACACACACACACACACACATATACACACATATATATACACATACATATACACACATATATATATATACACACACACACACAAACACACACACATATATATATATATATATATATATATATATATACATATATACACACACACACACACGCACACATATATATACGCACACACACACATATATATATATATGTACACACACACAACACTGTGTTAATTCAAACTCACACACATGAAATATTCATATTCCAGTGAGAAACTTTCCAGACGCGTCTGTTTCCTGCAGCTTCGTGTTTATTACTCTCAGATTAGATTTGTGTGTATTTGTGAGTATCGTACACAGGTGAAAAAATAAATCCTCTGCAGAAAATTAATGTCTGTCCGAACACAAATCACACTTTTATTAAAGCAAAGGTGAGTGTAAAGAATTTAGATGATCCCGAGCACGAAGCTGACTTGACTTATATGATTTAATGTCTCTGAGTTTCACAAAGTGTGAGTTTGAATCTGGAAACCCTCAACCAACTCACGGAAAAGTAAAAGGCTCCTCTGAGGACGACCAGCACTCCAGAAACACAGCGTATGAATCATTCAAATCATATCTGTGTTTCTGCTGCGCGGCCTTCCCAGAATGCTTTGCTCTGAGGATTCTGTGTGAGGGTTCATCAAGTTTCATAAAAAAATAAAATCAAACATATATATATTTTCCCTGAACAGCCAACAGAGACGTGAAACTTCCCACGTCTGAGGTCATTCGTTAATATTAATGTTGTTCAGGCTCCAGGAGACGCAGCGTCTTTGACAAATCATAAAACAAATGACAAATTGTTTTATCATTTTGAAACTTTCAGCTTTTCTTGAACTGACGACGCTGATGATCTTTATCTGTTTATTTGTTTTTCAGAGTTCTCTCTACTGTAATAATATCAATAAACTGGACGGTGCCATACTGCATGTATGATCATTGTTAATATATTTCTTTGTTCATGCAACATCCATGTAACATGTTAAACATCATTGTTTCCTTATTCGGTGTAATGACTTTTCTTTATGATCATTTCTGAATTTTGTCAGATACATTTTTAATATATTATATATATGTTTGAAAAATCCAATTTGTAAAATATTTGGAGAGAATAATGTTTGCAATATTATTATTGGAAATAATAATATTATTATTAGTATTATTAATACTACTACTACTACTAATATTAATAATATTATCATGCAATAAAACAGGTGGACTCAAACAATAATGCATAAAAGCAAACGTAAACAAAACAAAAAACTGTATGATATAATTTAATAACTTGTTGAATTGATTTGTTAATAATTAAAAATCGATGCGGCAAAATGTTGTAGTTTCATATTTATTTCTTTAAACAATTGACAACTGGAATGTAGATTTAAGATCAGATAAAATAAGATAAAATAAATTAAAATCAGATCATATTTAATCCTTTATCATTTACAATATATAAAATATGAAATATAAATACTATATACAGAGTGGTAACAATAATAACATGAGTAAGGTTTTGTATATATATATATATATTGTATATAAACATTTTTAAAGAGATTGAACAATTATAGATGAAATATGAATCTATTAAACGTCAGATTCCCTCATTGGACTAAACGAGCTGAGTGACTTTGTAATTCGAACACTGAGGATTAATTTCATCCTAATCTTCATAATGGAGGATTTATGCTCAGCAAGATATTGTTGCTCCTGAACTACTTTTGCTCGCCTCCTATAGACAAAACATAAATTTGTTGACATATACATTTAATAGGTCAGTTCATCACGTTGCCGTTATGGTACAGTTGAGCCGCCAAGCGATAAGCTCCAGTATAATTTATGAGCCGCGAGTCGAGCGAGATTAGGCCTGATTGGATCGCCGGTGCCATATGTGACCTACAATCTGTGCTCCGCTTGTACCGCGGGGCAGGGGGGTCAGTGATCTCCCTGGGCAAAGGTTGCCATGGCAACGACCTCTGGATGCTCCGCACTGCTCTTTGCAGCCGTCACACATCTTAGGGCAGAATTATCTTCAGATTTCTTTATGTCAGACTCATGTTCTTCTGCTCTACTTCCTCACTCTCTTGTGTAGTTTCCTCCACACACGTTCACGAGCGGTGGCATTTGGACACTGACAGGCCAACTGACACACACTGTACATGTGTGTGCATAACGCACAGAACACACACACTGTACACACACACACACACACACACACACACACACACACTGTACACACGCACTGTACATGTGTGTGCATAACGCACAGAACACACACACTGTACACACACACACACACACACACACACACACACACACACACTGTACACACACACACACACACACACTGTACACACACACACACACACACACACACACACACACACTGTACACACGCACTGTACATGTGTGTGCATAACGCACAGAACACACACACTGTACACACACACACTGTACACACACACACACACACACACACACACACACACACACACTGTACACACACACACACACACACACACTGTACATGTGTGTGCATAACGCACAGAACACACACACTGTACACACACACACACACACACACACACACACACACACACACACACTGTACACACACACTGTACGTGTCAGTTGCTCTGGATCGAACTCGTCTCTGCGTCTTCATGCTGTTGTAAATTCTTAATTCTGACCACATGCTGCTCCCGAGTCGTCTCCGCCCGACGTCAGAGGAAGATGTTTCAGCCTCCAGACAAATTCTAGTCAGCAGTGACAAATTTGTGCAAAGAAAAACTGGAGCCACGAGCTGTTGTCCTCAGAAAGTGTCTGGATTCAACATTCTCTGTGATTTACAGAGAAAACGTTCGTGGTGAATGTGAAGTGAGCGAACGTTCAGAGAAAACAACTGTTCACCAGGTTTTTAGTTGAGGGGGAAGATTTACTGCGACTTCTCCAGCAGACGACAGCAAAGTACTTTCAACCTGTTATATTGTTCATTAGAGTAAAACTGTGAGATAAGAAATATGGAGGTCAGATGAAGGCTCTTTAAGATAAATAACTTCTTTTCCCAATTGAGATAAAATCTGAGAGCGAGTCATTATACTGCAGCGAACGGAGAGGAAATATAATTGAATCCCCCCGGAGCTCTCCGGTTTCTCTCCCTCGTCCTCTCGGGTTTGAGGTTAAATACAAAGGAAATACAATAAAGAGGTAAAATCCCTCCGAGCAGCAGTGAAATGAACCGTCTTCATGCTTTTAGAGTTTCTACTGTACATCCCATCGAGTCTGCAGGATTATTATTGGATCTTTATTCAACTGTGCAAGTGTGAAATACCTCTACAGAAGTTATCTGTATTAATATGGATGGAAACATACCGACATAAAGACACACGGGTAATAAACTAAAGCTACAGGGTCTAAATTATTATTATTATTATTACTCATAAACTTAACAAACTATGGAGAATCACTGAAAGTCACATTCGTCTGAAATAATTGTTTTTAAAGTGACGACAGGAATGATTTGTTTATGGATCATAAATGACAGACAGACATTCCTCTGCATTGAGTCTAAGTTCAACACAGTTATGCTATGAAAACATAATTTCATAGAAAGTTGAAGTTTATTTAGTTTCCCATTCGCCACAGTGAAGACTCACAACCACATCAAATCAAAACCTCTCCACTGAGAAAATTAATGTCTTCATAACTTCAACTCCAAGGTTACAAATAAAAACATGAAATGATACGCAGCTCTCTACATCCACGTCACGTCAATATTGTACACTGTGTACAGCATGTGTACAGTGTGTAGAGTGTGTGTACGGTGTATACCGTGTGTGTACAGTGTGTGTACATTGTGTACAGTGTGTACAGTGTGTGTACAGCATGTGTACAGTGTGTGTACGGTGTGTGTACAGCATGTGTACAGTGTGTGTACGGTGTGTACAGTGTGTGTACTGTGTGTGTACAGCGTTACAGTGTGTAGAGTGTGTGTACGGTGTGTACAGTGTGTGTGTACAGTGTGTGTACAGCGTGTGTACAGCATGTGAACAGTGTGTGTAACTTGTGTAGAGTGTGTAGAGTGTGTGTACGGTGTGTACAGTGTGTGTACAGCATTACAGTGTGTGTACAGCATGTGTACAGCGTGTGTACAGCGTGTGTACAGTGTGCGTACGGTGTATGTACAGTGTATGTACAGCATGTGTACAGTGTGTGTACGGTGTGTACAGCATGTGTACAGTGTGTGTACGGTGTGTACAGTGTGTGTACAGCGTGTGTACAGTGTGTGTACGGTGTGTACAGTGTGTGTACAGCGTGTGTACAGTGTGTACAGCGTGTGTACAGTGTGTGTACGGTGTGTACAGTGTGTGTACAGCATGTGTACAGCGTGTGTACAGTGTGTGTACAGCGTGTACAGTGTGTACAGCGTGTGCACAGTGTGTGTACAGTGTGTGTACGGTGTGTACAGTGTGTGTACAGCATGTGTACAGCGTGTGTACAGTGTGTGTACAGCGTGTACAGTGTGTACAGCGTGTGTACAGCGTGTGTACAGTGTGTGTACGGTGTGTACAGTGTGTGTACAGCATGTGTACAGCGTGTGTACAGTGTGTGTACAGCACGTACAGTGTGTACAGCGTGTGTACAGTGTGTGTACAGCG
Organism: Scophthalmus maximus; assembly: GCF_022379125.1. NCBI lineage: Eukaryota > Metazoa > Chordata > Actinopteri > Pleuronectiformes > Scophthalmidae > Scophthalmus > Scophthalmus maximus. The sequence continues at coordinate 245,482 of NC_061520.1, forward strand.
TGTGTACAGTGTGTGTACAGCATGTGTACAGCGTGTGAACAGTGTGTGTACAGTGTGTGTACAGCGTGTACAGTGTATGTACAGCATGTGTACGGTGTGTACAGCGCGTGTACAGTGTGTGTACGGCATGTGTACAGTGTGTGTACGGCATGTGTACAGCGTGTGAACAGTGTGTGTACAGTGTGTGTACAGTGTGTGTGTGACCTGGATCATACTGTTGTGACGCCGTGTGATGATCTGTGACCGCTCCAACGAGCTTCACCTGTTTGTGATCTGCGGAGGAGCCGCTCGTCTTCCCGCTGGTGGAGAGCGACGGACGAGGAGTCGGGTCAGTGAGGACAGAGACACTCCTCTGAAATGCGTTGGCTCACGTTTCTGCCCTGAGACTCTTGTTGCTTTTATGTCCAGCCTCTTATTTCCAAGGTCTGAAACTGCGTCAGTAAAGAAATGAAAGTCTCTACAAAGACACGTGGAAACATAAACTCCATCCAGTCAAAAGATTCATGATTAGAAATAGAAATGAAAGAACAGAGTTTTGACTGAAATGACCAAAGCAGCTCAAACAGTCAAAGACTCACTCATCAAATCTTATGATCATACAACCACTAAAGCTATATGTATATACATATATATATACATATATATATATATGTATATACATATATATATATATATGAAGAGCGGTTACAGATCATCACACGACATCACAACAGTATGATCCAGGTCACACACACACTGTACACACTGTACAATATTGACGTGACGTGGATGTGTATATATATATATATATATATATATATATATATATATATATATATATATATATATATATATATATATATATATATATATATATATATATATGTGTAACATACTAGGGCATGCTTCTTCAATTAGAACTCTTTCTCTGTCTCACACAGATTCATCTCCTCAGTGTTTGTTGTGACTGAGAACAGCTGACTGAGCGTCTGTGACATCACTGTTGTGACACCACGTGTCTGAAAACACCTCCGACTCATGACGCTCACAACGCTAACACAACAAACTGGATCTTTTCATGTAACATTAGTGTTTGAAAGATTCTCATGTAGTTTTATTTCTGCAGATTGTTGTTTCCTATGAAAATTTTAAATCTTGGATTTGAAAACATGAATTATCTTGTTGTAAAAGTTAATTATATGTTTCTATCGTTGAGGTTATGGTATATTCTTGAATGGATCATGAATGTTTCTTGTTTCTTGATCTTTATCTCCTGTTCTTTTTATCAGTGTTGACACGAGTTCATCTTCATTTCATCACTGAGATGAAAAGTCAAACACGACCACACGTCTTCCCTTCTTCAGGTGAGGGGGAAGACGCCCTCACACTTCACAGAACTCTCTCGCCTGCTGGTTTCCTTGTTCTCGTCAGGTCAATGTGGCAGCGGCGGGTTTCAGGGAGCTTAACTGAAAACCCGACACCAGTTCCAGCTGGTTCACGATGAAAGAGTCTGGACCCACAGAAACAGGAAGAGGAATCCTCTCAGTCAAATATCCCGTAGTGCACTTCCATCTGTTCCGTGACGGAGACAAGAAACTCGACAGGGACGAGAAGCAGGAACAGAACTCGGAGACAGTGAAGTGATTTATTCAGAACCAGTGAAACATTATTTACACTTACACTGGTTTTAGTGTAAATGTACTTTATACGGGACGATTGTGCCTTTTTACGTATTAGATGATCCAAAGTATATACAGTATCTGAAGGGGAGGTATGAACAACTAAAGATCATTTACTGACTAATCAATTTGTCTTTAAATTACTTTCCCACCACAAACATCCAGAGCGTTCATGTTCATGTGACGGGCAACAGTCGGAAATCAGTCGTGTTCAGTTCGATATTCAATATAAAAAAACGCAAATGAAATTCATGTCGTGACTGATGAGTTAATTTGCTACTTGACATTTCAGCTCCATTATTGATGACGTACTTAGGAGAAAAGGTTTGTTTTGTTAAATCAGAATCCTTGGTCAAAGAGGCTGAACCACATGGAAGCATTTACAAAAATATAAATTCTACACTCGTGTTCTTCGACAGGAGGATTATCTATCAAGATGTTCTCACTATCTTTAATATTTACTATAATATATAATAAACTATATTATATATATATTTATATCTTCACCACAGCTGAATGAAGATCAGTGAGAAACGAGCAGGAGAATGAAACGTGACCACGACTCGGCGCCTGTTATGAGAAACTGTCTCTGAGCTTCTCAAGAGAAAACCACAGCGACATCGTCGTCTGATTCATGTGAATGGTTCTTATCAATTAGTCGAGAGCTTCCAGGGACGTGAGCGTCCACAACCACAGGCGTGATTGACGACTGACATTTCATCAAGGCGTTCATTTCATCGTGACTGTCGGCTGAGTCACTTCTTTACAGGCCCGTGTTGTATGGCAACAGATTTACTATGATGATAAAGAGTGTTGTCTGCCCGGCAACAGGCACCAACCAGTCAGACGCTTCTCTCTTCTCTGACTCGAGTCACGACAGGTGGAGACCAACACCAACCACAGGAGAAGTGAGTTGGTTCGACTTTGTTCTAAAACGTCTCTGTTCAGATCCGAGCAGCGAACTGGTGAAAGTTCATTTTAACAAGATCGTCGATGAAACTCTGCCAAAAGGCTTCTGGTCGATTTAATTAAAGCTGCGACAACTTAGTGGGATTGAATTAAACTTTTGGCAGGAGTGAACCAACACGCTGGGAAGGAGGAGGAGAGCGGAGGGGCGGGACCGCTCCTCATCAACGATCAGCAGCGAAGTCGTGAAGAAATATTTTCTTTGTCCCGTGAGGCAGCCGAGACGTTTCATTTAGAAAAAGACTCATGAATAATTAACACTTTGGTTCCTCGGCTCGTCAGAGTTCGATCAGACGACTGTGAAAATCTCATCGGAGGTTAATCCAGGAGCAAAAGGTCCGTCGTGTCTCCAGCTCAGGGTCAGAGGTCAGAGGTCATAGGTCGTTTCATTTCCTCGCTCTTCATCCAGCTGCCGACGCGACCGAGTGCAGGTGAAACCGACTGCGGCCCAGAGCGGCCATCTTGAATAGACTCACGTTCCAGATAAATATTCTGATGATAAATAAAACCATCCTTCTAAAAAATATTAACAAAACTGAAGAGAAAGTTTTGTTAAAAAAAGTTTCCTTTCATTTAGAAGACAATGATGCAGTTATATTAATAATAATAATTAATATGAATTTAAACAAACAATAATGTATAATTAAATTACTCTGCGATAACTTTTTGTTTCCTTCGTGTAAAGTCATAAATTATCACGAAGAAAAGTGACTAAGAAATTAATAACTTAGAACTTTACTCAAAATGGAGGATTACAAAAAAGTTTTTATTTGAATTTATTCATACAGCACCTTTCAAGAGCTGAGACATTAAAAATATAAAACAACATAATGACTAAAAATGCATTTTCATTTCTTTATTAAAATAAGAATCATTCCTTCAGCCAATGAGCTTGTTTGTTTGTTTGTTTGTCAGCAGAATTATATAAAAACAGATTTACAGCAAACTGGACCCAGACAGAACTGATACATTTGCGGGCAGATATGGAAAAGGGGCGGATCCTGGATTTTAAAATGATTCTCTTAAACGTTGTAAGATTTTATTTTGACGTTGCCAACGTAATGATTCAATGATCCTGATGAGATCACTCATACATATATATATATATATTTTTTAGAATTAAAAAGTTAAAAAGAGTGTTGCTCTGTGTCAGTTCGTGTGTTCACCTGTAGGTGGCGGTGTTGATACAACAACTCTACAGTGAAGGGAAGAAAAACTGTGCAAAACATTTCATAACCATATTTATTTATCTTTAATACCGCTGCTGCTGCAGTTCATTGATTTGAATACATTATTATCATCTATGAAAAATATGAAACATTTCAAGCCTCTTTCAATATTCTGCTCCGAGGATTTGATTTGACTGTTTGAAGTTAGAAAGATTTTAAATTATAAATAACAAAATCATTCTAAACAGCTTCATATCCATCTCTGTGAACATCTATATTAATATTTTATTGATATAATGAAAGTGGTTTTCAACATCAATATATAGTTTATATTCAAATATTTTTATCTTCTGATAAATCAGATTAATTAAAATGTTGCAAAAACATACAATTATAAATGTATTAAAATAACAAGAAGTTTGAGACGTTCTTAAAATAAACGCATATGAGAAACGGAGTTAAAAATATTGAAATTCAATAATAATACTTATAATACAGCATTTTGAGTTACAGTTATCAAATCATAGTTTGTTAGATTTTAATAATTAAAACATATTGTAAATATGTAAAAAGCAAAAAGTTAATGTGCCTGATTATATAAAAATCTATTTTGTGATTCATTTGTTGTAAATGTATTATTTAAATAACAACATATATTTTATAAGGGATAAATGACTCATGCAGATGGTGCTGAATTAATGCTGTAAACTCTATAGAAATGTTTCCTATTAATATGTGAAACTACATTTCTATTTATTTATTTATATTAATGTATTATGTAAGTTTAAAGAGGCTGAATCATTTCAAACAAACATGTCATCAGCTGGTTATTATATGGATGATTATCCCATCAAGATACTAAGAAATGATTCAAGAATATGGAATGAAACCAGTTTCTCCTTGTGTGTAATATTAGGAAGTATTTATTAATTTCTTATGTAATATGAGGAAGTATTTATTAATTTCTCGTGTGTAATATGAGGAAGTATTTATTAATTTCTCGCGTGTAATATGAGGAAGTATTTATTAATTTCTTGCGTGTAATATGAGCCGTGGTTCGTGTTCTTGTCAATCGCTGCTGCTGTGAAACTCTGCAGTTCTGATTCTTCCGTGTTTCTGAACGTACACGACTGTTTTCTTTTCTTCTGATGGATCATAAAGTTACAGGAGAACATTAGAAGATTTATGCCAAGTCCAGACATCTCTGCTTCCCATTACAGATATTTTATTACTGTGCAGCCATTGTAAGATTGCGTGACAGAAAGATCTCTGTGGGCAATATTAGAGGCGTATTAATATCATTTCTTCAACATCTTTCACTTCACTTCTGGCTCCAACATGGAGCTTGTATGGAACTCATTAGTGAGCCAGAGCCAGAGCTTTCTCTCTCTCTCGCTCTGTTTTCTTCGCCCTGCGTCGTATCGTCACCTGAACATGATCTGAAGTCAGACGCTCAAGTGACCGTGAATAAATACAGTCCAATAAATCAGAGAGTTTTGCTGCTCAGCGACAGAAACATGTTGATTCTAAATTATTTTTCCTTCTCAGCAAACTGCAGTGACTCCGTCCCTCAGGGTTCGAACCCCAAACCCCCACCAGCACTTTTCATTTGTCTGTCCACCCACATATGACATTTGTATGAAAGTGTTTCATCCTCTCCACGTAAACCGTCCCTTTGTATTTGAAACAAAGGAGAATATCTATAATTCTGTGTCTGTTTGAGCGACTCAGAATAAAAAACAGTTTTATTCTTTATCCAAACGATACTCGATGTTTCACTACCAGGAAATATAAGATATTAAAAACAACACAGTGTCTTTTCTGTGACCTGCTGAGGAAGAGAGTAATCAGCAGAAAACCCATAACAGGCATATGTGTTATGATTATTAATATGCACATTTATTTTATGTGTCACATTTTTATTGTTTGTTGCAAAATGATTGCCAGTAATGTAGCCGACAGACGGCGACTTGCCAACTGAAGTCAGCTTAGTGCAAACACAGCTCAGACGAACCGTGAGCCAACGTCACATCAGGCCCTTATGGTTTTTATGATGATTCATGTACAGGAGGGAACGTTGTTATGGTAGTTATGATGATTCATGTACAGGAGGGGACGTTTTGAATTCTGGCTCTGTTATTGTTCAGGTTCTGCTGATTGACAGCTGGTCAATCACATGATGCATGTACAGTAAGTTACATTATAAATACCTGGACAGATTTCTAAAGTGCTGATCAGATTATTATGAAACTCAACATGGAGCCGTCTCTTATGAAAACATTGATTATACGTATTGATCGGTTCAGGTCCATGATATGAAACAACATCACTCACTTTAGTTATTAATGTAACAATGCTCTTAAACAACTCAGACTATAATATTCAGTCAAATTATATGTTACTGCTTTTCATATTTTTCAGTCTTTGTAGACTAGATTGCGTTATTCAACAGCACGATCATAATGAGCAGCTCCCTGACCCCTGACCCCTGACCCCTGACCCTGCAGTGGTCAGACACATGAGGGAAACAGCAGCTTCATGCTTCACTAGTGAACAAAAGTAATAATTCATGTTTGTATATATTCAATCAAATACTGAATCTATTAAAAAAATATATATTATTATTAGGCAAAGATGTCATAGTATAATCTACAGTCAACCCATAGTGCCAAATATAAATATAAACACACACACAATATATATATATATATATATATATATATATATATATATATATATATATATATATATATATATATATATATGTATAGTTTATATTAATATATTTTCATTTTTATTCATTTTTATTATATATTATCAACACACACACATACACACATTTTTATAGATATATATAGTTTATATTTATATATTTTCATTTATATTATTTTTATTAACACACACACACACACACACTTATAACACTGTATTTATAAAAGAAAGGTAAACAGAGCAGTATTTTATAAACTAGATATAAATATATTTATATATATAGATATAGATATATATCTATATATTCACAGTATTCTTTAGGGTTATGATAACTAGTCAGGCTTCACTGAATATAAACTGTTAAACTTACTGTGATTGTTCTCCCTGGTCCCAGGGCCCGAGGTCCGAGGTCTGAGGTCCGGGGCCCGAGGTCCCTGTGTGGCCCCTGACAGATGCTCGGACTCTTGAAGAAGATGACGAAGAAGAAGACATATTTCCAGTGGCGGTGGCGGCGGCGCGGGGAGAACCGGGAGAACCGGGAGAACCGGGGAGAAGCGGCGCCTCCATCTTTCAGAATTGACCTACATGTTCCAGACTCCGGCCCCGCGCCGCTCGCTCCACCGTCCGCCCTGTGATTGACAGCGGGAGAAGTGAAGTGTTGTCGGAGGGGAGAAGGGTCCGGTTGACGCGCGGCTGCACCGATAAGTCACGTGTTTCACACCTCGTGTCATCACCGGCACGTGTGAACTTATCGGCTGTGTTTGTCGGGACGCCTCCGGTGCCGGTGCGGCGCCGCGGCGCGGGGCGGTGCGTCGGTGCGCGCGGCGCGCCCCCCTGTCTGTGCGCTCAGTGGTTTCGCCCAAACTTGGTGGAGGTTTGACTTGGTCGTGTGGTCTATCCGGGATCTCTCTGCTGGAGGTGAAGGAGCGTCTGTCCCCGCGCTGCCTCCGCTCTCAATGGCCCTCAGGACCTATTCCATTTGAATGTCTGGGCCCTTCGAGTGACCGAGGATGGATATTCTGTGGATGTTATGGATCGTACCGGCCGTGACGGTGGTGACGGCAGTGGAAGGTAAGAGCCTGGTTCCATCCTCTCCCCGGAGGAGTTGGAGACAAAGCCCGTGAACGAGCGTTTGTGCCTTTGAATGAAAAGTGTAACTGCAGATGAATCAGTGTTCTCCTCCGATCCACGTCCCCGGTGCGCTCCCGGTGCGGAGCCGCAGCGCGCTCCGTCGACGCGCAGCTGATGCGGGAGCGACGGAACGTGTCCGCGGCTCCGCAGGTGCGTGTGTGTCACACAGCAAGAAACAGCAGGCTACACGTTACATGTGAGAGTCAGGTGTGTGTGTGTGTGTGTGTGAGTGTGTGTGCGTGTGTGGAGGCGTGTCCGCTGTCAAACAGCTGATGATTAAAACACGTCGCACGTTTTTTTATTGAACCTTTTATCAGACGAAATGTAAAAACACGTCCAACATCCTGTTGGTAACTGATGAGTGTGTGTGTGTGTGTGTGCGTGTGCGCGTGTGGTCGCTGATGTGCAGCCGCTCAGTGCACAAAGAAACATGCTGACGGTGAAACGATCTCTTCATGAATTTAGTTTATTACAAATCAAAACTGTAACATCTGCTACTCGTGTGATGTTGACCCTCCAGTCTTCTCTGGAGTTAACACACACATATCATCGTTCTCTTTTATTCTAGAGTCTTTACTGAAACTGTAGAATTTGAGATTTGCGTAGCTGGACTGAAGTTTCCCTCTGACGGGCCATCAGAGGTCAGCAGAGGTCAGGAGAGGTCAGGGGACGCTGGCCACTCAGAAGGATGGAAAGTGTCAACGCAGTCGTCCTGTACATTTCACGCAGGGTATTTTGAGGATGTGTCGTCTTCCTCCGGTCAGATCCACTAAACCTCGTAATTACAGATGAAGATGAGAAACTACGGAAACACTCGGCCGGACGCCGCCGCCGCCGCCGCAGGGCGAAGCAACAACAAGAAGCACAAGAAGAAACACCAGGATAAATAAATCATAAATCATTTTAGTCAACGTTTATAAAAACATGTTGAGGAGCCGTCAGGTTCCTGAGGAACCGGATCAGACTTTGACTAACATCATGTGTGTTTATTCGACGGCTCCTGTTCACGTTCACTTTCATATCCAACATGTAAAATAAACCACTGACTTTATTTCTCATGGCGGCTTCAACATCGACGTCATAACTGTAACGTTTGTGCCGTAGCTGCTTAGTTTCATTGAAGGTTTGTGATCGTTGTTCAACATCAGCGACGCATCCACACACACACATGGAACCATTTATTACATTCAGTTCATACCTTGTATTTTTACATTTGAATATATTTGTAGTTATTTGTAGATTTTTGTAGATATTTTTGAAATTCATACAATTTGCAAGCTTGATTAAAATCTATTAGATTTTTTATTTAAACTACATAAATTATACTGGCGTCATTTTATACATTTGATTTACATAAAAATATATCCTGTAAAATACATGAGCTGCTGCATATCCTCATCAAATATATGTACTTAAAAATCAACATGATTAGTTTTCTTTTAAAGGCGTGTTATGATGGTTCTTCATCATTGCTGTTGAGTCCAACAGGAAGAGAAGCGCAGGGCGTTTTCTACAGTTTTCTACAGTTTTCTTCTTCGTCCTCTCGTCAGTTTCTGCGTCGTCGTCCACACGACTTCAGTTTGTCTCATGTTCTGGGCGTTTCTGTGAGAATCTCAGATCTTCTGTCGTTGTGTTGAAACTTATTGTTCCATAACACCACATGATAAACGCTGCAGCTCGGCCTCGTTCACGTTGTCTGATGTTTTCAGGCCCGACTCTGCTGCTTCACTTTTTGTTTCGGAAAAACAAGCAAATGTCGTCGCCAGCGCCGTGTAGACCCCCCCCCCCCCCTCCATTTTACCCTCGAATCACTCAAGCCGACCGACCAATGGCGTTCGAGGGAAGGCTTACGTATGAGAAATAAAGGGTTGAAAAAGAGGTCACCGCAGCTAATCCAGAAAAAAACACATCCCAGCATGCATCAGAACAGGAGCCTTCAGTGGATCGTTTTGACACGTTTAGTGCCGCGACACTACATTTCCTCCATTGTTACTTCTTACAGCGGAAAGCGTTGTTACTTCTTACAGTGGAGAGCGGCGTCTTCTCATCGCCCCGTTTCTTACTGTTGTTAAACCATCGAAGTTCCATTCGTCGTCGATCGCAGAAGAACTGGATGAACTGTGATGGATTCATGAAATCATAACTCCCACATTCTCTGGAGAGTTCACGTATGAAAGAGCCACTTGTTATAAAATAATCAATGAATGAGGCAGCGACCAGCCTGCAGCGGATTACAGGATTAAACCTAAAGGAAATCTGGGCTCTGCCCAAGTTACCGTTTTTGTTACCTGTGTGTCAACAGCACCACAGACCATGTGAAGTCTGACGTACAATAAAGGCTAATCTGATCTAATCTGATCTAATCTACTTTCAATTAGCTCAATGCTAACGTTTAACTTTTCCCTCTGCATCTTTTTTATTTCTATTCCACTAGATCTGGTCTCCAGTCAGAGTTTCCTTGTTGGACAAACGTATCATTCAGTCATTAGTGGTTTTAATTCTCTCTGTCATCGATTGTTGTAAATGTTCTGATTGGTCTGGTTTACACCAACAGGCTCTTTTCGATAAATGAATGGACGTAGAACTGCGAGCAAATGAGCTAAGCCGTGTCAGAAAACACATAATTACATGGTCATCCGTTCTCAGCTGACGGCCACACAACTACTGCAGAGTGGAAACTCTCCGATTCATCACGGGCTCAGAAATCCACGGATGATTTGTCTTTTCTCTGTCGAGGTGCTTCCGTCTGAGCTGTGCTCATGTTTCTGTTGGTGTTAACAGATGATAGATCACGTGTTCGTTAACGAGACGGGACAGAATCACAGTCGTGGACGGTGAAGTGCGTTAGAATGAGATCACAGCGTGGAGTCTTTAGAAAAATGTCCTGCAGATTTGATTGCATTTCAATACGGCTGCATTCCTGCGGCGCTGTCGAGCACCAGAGCTCCACTCATGTGGAAGTTGGCAAAGCTTTTCTGTTTTGACTTAAATTACTAAATTCCATATATTACATTTGGCACATCCACTCCTGCCTCACGGCACTTTATGATTGTTAATGTTTAGAAAATCCTGCCAGAGTTGGTAAAGATGCTTTCATATGCAGATCCAGCGCCTGTTTCTGACCGGAATGGTTTGGTGAGGCACCGACGTGTGAGTGTGACATGGAAGCATTCTGTCCCGTGGCAGAGTAACAAAAGGCGGACGGGGGCGGGCGCTGCAACGGGATTAGATGAAGGTAAAATGAGCGACCGTATACAATCCAGTGTTTTCTCAGTCCACCCAATGAGCAGATGCAGGGAGCGGGTCTGCACGCCAACCGCCACAGCAGGCTTTCACAAAGAATCCGTCTCCATTCAAGCCCTAATCCGCGCTGCCGACGGCCCGGCCTTTGTCACTTTGCATGCAAAATCTCAATTAGTGCTGGTACCAGTTGTTTCACTTGAAGGGGAGTGTCACATTTCAGAGACTCCTCTACCTTTACGCTGAAGTGTCACTGCTCTGGTGTCGGTGCTGCAGGTCGTCATGTTACTGGTGTCGGTGCTGCAGGTCGTCATGTTACTGGTGTCGGTGCTGCAGGTCGTCATGTTACTGGTGTCGGTGCTGCAGGTCGTCACTGGTGTCGGTGCTGCAGGTCGTCATGTTACTGGTGTCGGTGCTGCAGGTCGTCATGTTACTGGTGTCGGTGCTGCAGGTCGTCATGTTACTGGTGTCGGTGCTGCAGGTCGTCATGTTACTGGTGTCGGTGCTGCAGGTCGTCATGTTACTGGTGTCGGTGCTGCAGGTCGTCATGTTTCTGGTGTCGGTGCTGCAGGTCGTCATGTTACTGGTGTCGGTGCTGCAGGTCGTCATGTTACTGGTGTCGGTGCTGCAGGTCGTCATGTTACTGGTGTCGGTGCTGCAGGTCGTCATGTTACTGGTGTCGGTGCTGCAGGTCGTCATGTTTCTGGTGTCGGTGCTGCAGGTCGTCACTGGTGTCGGTGCTGCAGGTCGTCATGTTACTGGTGTCGGTGCTGCAGGTCGTCATGTTACTGGTGTCGGTGCTGCAGGTCGTCATGTGACTGACTCGAGCTGAACAGTTGCATGTGTTGCTGCAGTTGCTTCGACTGATTCGACCCACGGTCCCGGTCGAGACGTGATGGACAGTTTGTGTTTCCGGACTCTTCAATTGTTCCTGTCAGGAGCCTCCGACTGCTCCAGTCCAAACACGTCTGACCTCCACCCTAGCATTCTTAGCTCATGGAAGCGTGTGTGTGTTTGTGTGCGCGTGTGCGTGTGCGTGTGCGTGTGCGTGTGCGTGTGCGTGTGTGTGTGCGTGTGTGTGTGTGTGACACTGGGTTTTAAAGCACATGCAGATCCTGATAGTGAGTAAAAAATTCTGATGTAGATATTCTTACTCTTTGTAGTTTGTTGGTGTATATATACACATATATGTATATATGTGTTTATATATATATATATGTATGTATATGTATATAAACTATTGGGAGTTTTAACTCTTTGTAGTACAAACCACCTTTGCAACCATCTGCCATATGTTCTGTACAGAACTGTATTCATATTGGTCAACATGTACGATATAAAGTATATGATAGATATAAATATGTATATGTGTATATATATATATATATATATATATATATATATATATATATATATATATATATATATATATATATAAAAATATGTATATGTGTATATATATATACACGTCAGTCAGTGCAGCTGAATCATTCTGGGTATTATATTTACTGTCATGACGTGAGCTTGTGATGCTCTTTTCAGTACCTCAGGTTTTTGTTAGGGTTAGTTCTGTGAACATGTTGGGTTAAGTTGGGTTATGTTTTGTCTACATGTTTTACATCTACTGGATTTTAAATAACTCATTGCCACTTCTTGTGTTTCTATGTACCTTCAAAATTAATATTTGAGTACATTTTCTCTATTTTTTTTTAGCTGTAATCAGACCTTTTCAGTTAAGTACATTTATACAGTTTGTGCTGTTATGTATCTTATTACGATCAGTTCAGGAATCACACTGTGCTGTCATCAGTTAATCAAATAATTCATTACACTAAATATGATGATAGGAAATTTCCGTGTACATTAGTGACGTTGTTAACTTTGTTCCCATCACATCATTTCTACCTGCAGGGACACAGAAGTGATCCACAATCATTTCATTAACAATCACAGAAATCTGTCACAAGTGCAAACACGTTTCAGTTTGAGAGGAAAACTTCTTCCTCTGTCACAACTCATTCACATAAAAAGACTCCGCCCACCTCCACCTCATGTTTGGTTTGTTGAGGCCAAATGAAACGTGTTGGTTAATTAATAGTTGGATTTTAGGTTTGAGCTTTTTAAGTCACACATTTACTTTTGAAACGTTAGTGGATTTTCTCGACTTAATTTATTTAATTCAATTCAATTCAATTCAATTTTATTTGTATAGCGCCATATCACAACATACATTGTCTCAAGGCACTTTACATAGTGAGGTCAATATTACAAGATTACAGGGAAAACCCAACAAATCCCACAATGAGCAAAGCACTTGGCGACGGTGGAGAGAAAAAAACTCCCTTTTAACAGGAAGAAATCTCTGACAGAACCAGACTCAGTTGTGGGCGGTCATCTGTCTCGACCGGTTGGGGTGAGGAGAGAGAGGAGGAAGAGAGGAGAGGTGGGCAGAAAGAGGGTGGGAGGAGAGACAGTAGGAGAGAAGAGAGAGAGAGGACAGTTGTACAACCGCCGCTGTAATCTCTACCAGACTGATACTTATAATTAAAAAATACAATTATGTTGTTGTCATTATATAGTGATGATATTAATATTAATATTAATAATAGCAATAATAATAATAATGACGGGTTTGGGTCCTGCAGCTCTGGGGTCAGAGATACACTAGGAGAGATAGAAAACACAAACAGGGTTAGTGACATGTACTGTAAACATATCGGGGGATGGGGGGGGTAGTATAACAGTTGCTTTAATTTCTACCAGACTGATACTTATAATTAGTGAAAACTGATACTTATAAATACAATGATGTTATTAATAATAATGATAGTAATAATAATAATGACGGGTTTGGATCCTGCAGATCTGGGGTCAGATCTACTAGGGGAGAGAGAAAACAGAGTTAGTGACATGTAATGTAGATACATGGGGGCAGAGAGAGAGAGAGAGAGAGAGATTGAAAAGGTGGGAGAAGGAGAGAGATATAAAGGGAGAGAAAGAGGGAGAAGGAGAGAACGGGAGAGGGAGAAAGATGCTCATGATATAAGTTCCCCCAGCAGTCTAGGCTTATAACAGCATAATAAAGAAATGGTTTATTAAACACCTGAGCAGTTCTAACTATAAGCTTTATCAAAAAGGAAGGTTTTAAGTTTAACTTTAAATGTAGACAGGGTATCTGCATCCCTGACACAAACTGGGAGCTGGTTCCAGAGGAGAGGAGCCTGGTGGCTGAAGGCTCTGCCTCCCATTCTACTTTTACAGACTCTGGGAACCACAAGTAATCCTGCATTTACAGAGCGAAGTGATCTATTGGGATAATATGAAACTAGGAGCTCTGTAAGATATGATGGAGCTTGATTATTAAGGGCTTTGTAGGTTAGGAGCAGTATTTTGAATTCTATTCTAAATTTTACAGGAAGCCAATGCAGAGATTCTAACACTGGAGAAATATGATCTCTTTTTCTAGTTCCTGTCAGAACTCGAGCTGCGGCATTTTGGATTAGCTGGAGGCTTTTCACAGACTTATTGGGGCATCCTAGCAGTAATGAATTACAGTAGTCCAGTCTAGAAGTAACAAAAGCATGGACTAGTTTTTCAGCATCCTTTTGAGAGAGGATGTTTCTAATGTTCTTGATATTGCGCAGGTGAAAGAAGGCTGTCCTAGAGACTTGTTTTATGTGTGAGTCAAAGGACATGTCCTGGTCAAAGGTAACTCCAAGGTTTCTCACAGTAGAGCTGGAGGCCAAGGTAATGCCATCCAAAGTAACTATATGATCAGATAATGTTTCTCTGAGGTGTTTAGGGCCGAGTATAATGACCTCAGTTTTTTCTGAGTTTAGAAGTAAAAAATTATAAGTCATCCAGGCCTTTATGTCTTTAAGACAATCCAGAAGTTTGTCGACCTGATTAGTTTCATCTGGCTTTATAGATAAATACAGCTGGGTATCATCAGCGTAGCAATGGAAATTGATGCGGCGTTTTCTTATAATATTGCCTAAAGGAAGTATATAAAGAGTGAAAAGTATCGGTCCCAGTACAGAACCTTGTGGTACTCCATGTCTCACTTTTGTATGCATGGAAGATTTGTTATTAACGTTAACAAACTGAAATCTATCAGATAAGTAGGACTTAAACCATTCTAGTGCTGTTCCTTTAATCCCAATGTGTTCTAGTCTCTGTAACAGAATTTTGTGATCGATGGTATCAAATGCAGCACTAAGATCTAAAAGGACGAGAATAGAAACATATCCACTGTCTGAGGCCATGAGAAGGTCGTTGGTAACCTTCAGTAGTGCTGTTTCTGTACTATGATGTTTCCTAAAACCTGACTGAAAGTCTTCAAGCAGACTATTCCTGTGTAAATAGTCACATAACTGGTTAGCAACAGTTTTTTCAAGGATTTTAGAGATAAAGGGGAGGTTTGATATGGGTCTATAGTTAGCTAAGATATCTGGGTCCAGAGTTGGTTTTTTGAGCAGAGGTTTAACTACTGCCACCTTAAAGGCCTTTGGTACATAGCCTGTTAATATAGATAAATTGATCTGATCTAATATGGAATTATTAATTAAAGGTAATATATCCTTAAATAGCCTTGATGGAATAGGATCTAAAAGACAGGTTGATGACTTGGATGAAGTGACAAGTGAAGTCAGCTCAGCCAGATCTATAGGGGAGAAGCATTCTAAATAAAAATTAGGCGATACTATTGGTTCAGAACCTACAGTACTGGACCATGTGCCATTAGTGGGAAGAAGCTGGTAAATTTTTTCTCTGATGGTAATAATCTTATTAGTAAAGAAAATCATGAAATCATTGCTACTTAGAGTTGGAGGAATAGACTGTTCAGTAGAGCTTTTACTCTCAGTCAGCCTGGCTACAGTGCTGAAGAGGAACCTGGGGTTGTTTTTATTTTCCTCTATTAGTGAAGAAAAATAATTGGTTCTGGCATTTCGGAGGGCTTTCTTATATGTAATTAAACTATTTTTCCAGTCTAGGTGAGAATCATCTAGACTATTGGAACGCCACTTCCTTTCTAACCTACGTGACGTCTGTTTTAAAGCGCGTGTCTGTGCATTAAACCATGGAGCTATCCTCCTCTGTTTGACTGTCTTCTTTTTCAGAGGGGCGACAGTGTCAAGTGTGGAACGTAGTGAGGCTGCTGCACTATCAACAACATCATCAATTTGTATGGGAGTAAAGTTTTGATAACGATCCTGCACTGTATCGACACATGGCAGTAGAGTAAATAACGAAGGAACTGTTTCTTTGAATTTACTAACAGAGTTTTCTGATAGACACCTGCTGTAATAGAACTTTTCTCCAAATTCAGTAAAGTTATTAATGGAGAATTCAAATGTAACTAAGTAGTGATCGGACAGAGGGTTTTGAGGAAATACTATAAGATTGTCAATGTCTATGCCATAGGTCAGAACGAGGTCGAGGGTGTGATTAAAACAGTGAGTGGGTTTGTTTACATGTTGAGTAAAACCAATTGAGTCTATGAGCGAATTAAAGGCAGAACTAAGACTGTCGTTGGCAACATCCACATGAACGTTGAAGTCACCCACTATAATAACTTTATCTGTGCTAAGCACCAACTCAGATAAAAAGTCTGAAAATTCAGATAAAAATTCAGAGTAAGGGCCTGGTGGTCGATAAACAACGACTACAATAACTGGTTTTTGACAATTCCAGCTAGGGTGAAGGAGGCTAAGAGTTAGGCTTTCAAATGAGTTAAAACTATGGTTAAGTCGAGCGTTAAGCAATAAGTCTGCTTGGTAGATTGCTGCTACTCCTCCTCCTCGTCCTGTGGTCCGAGGAATATGAGTATTATTATAAGAGGGAGGTGTTGATTCATTTAAACTAACATATTCTTCTGGCTGTAGCCAGGTTTCAGTCATACAGAATAAATCAACGTGCTGATCAGTTATCAGATCATTCACTAACAAAGATTTAGATGGGAGTGACCTTATATTAAATAATCCACATTTTATTGTTCTATTGTTAGGTTCATTTATAGGCTTTGTGTTGATCTTTATGAGATTTGTGTGAATTACACCTCTTTTATTTCCCTTTGGATTAGATAGTTGAAGTGGTCGTGGGGCAGAAACATTGAACAAAGGTTCAATGTAGAAAGATGCCTTGTTCAGAGAGGACCAGGTGCATCATGGGTCTCGAGATGAGTTTTTCTTGCCGTGCTTTAAGGACAGGTGAGCTTTTTGATTGGAGGGCGATGACGGCGTTATGAGTTATATCATATATTAGGTTATTCTAATATTACAGAAGGAATCTCTCACCAAAGTTTGCAGACAGATGCTGTGAATGAATTCAGGGAGTTAAACTGCAGCTAAAGAGAAGTTTGTGTCCAACAGGCCGCAGTAAAGGTGGCAGATGTAGATTGGATAAATTTATAGTTATGGAAGAAAGTTACTTTACCTCCATGTAACCTCTGATGTTTCACACAGAATCTAGATCAAGGAAGTTCTTCTCTCCTCCGTCTTAATTAGCTCTTGTTAATTGGCAGCGTGCAGCCTCTTGGTGAGTCGTGTTTATTATGGGAGAGCCTGATTCATCCTCACCAGTCGGGAATAGAAATCATTATGGGGCAGAGAAAAATATTTCCAGATTATTCATAACAGGAAACGTGTAAGCAATCACAATCAAAATGGCCGCACAGCTTCTGGGACTAATCTGCAGCGTTTCTACTTCATTTGTCTGAAGTCGCAGTGTTTTGTGTCTTTGTCACGAATATGTCCACTTTTCATCACGGTGGTAAAAAAGTCTGAAAGCAATAATTAAATTTGCTTGAATGGCGGCGACGGACGGATCAATGACCCTGTTCCTGTCACATCCGTCATGTGGATGTGGAAACATTCACATGAACAATATGGAGCTTCTCATATTCAACCAGGCAAAGACTGCTACTGAGCCGAGAGGGAGGAGGGAGGAGGAGGAGGAGGAAGAGCAGGAGGAGGAGGAGGAAGATGGGGAGGAGGAAGGAGCAGGAGGAGGAGGTGGAGGAGGAGGAGGATGATGGGGAGGAGGAGGAGGAAGGAGGAGGAGGAGGAGGAGGAGCAGGAGGAGGATGAGGAAGAGGAGGAGGAGGGGAGGAGCGAGAGGAGGAGCTAGAGGAGCAGGAGGAGGAGGAGGATGATGGGGAGGAGGAGGAGGAAGGAGCAGGAGGAGGAGGAGGATGATGGGGAGGAGGAGGAGGAGGAGTGAGAGGAAGAGGGGAGGAGGAGGAGGAGGAGCGAGAGGATGAGCTAGAGGAGCAGGAGGAGGGGCGAGAGGAGGAGCTAGAGGAGCAGGAGGAGGAGGAGGATGATGGGTAGGAGGAGGAGGAAGAGCAGGAGGAGGAGGAGGAAGGAGGGGTAGGAGCAAGAGGAGGAGCAGGAGGAGGAGGAGGAAGGAGGAGGAGGATGAGGAAGAGGAGGAGGAGGGGAGGAGCGAGAGGAGGAGCTAGAGGAGCAGGAGGAGGAGGAGGATGATGGGGAGGAGGAGGAGGAAGGAGCAGGAGGAGGAGGAGGATGATGGGGAGGAGGAGGAGGAGGAGTGAGAGGAAGAGGGGAGGAGGAGGAGGAGGAGCGAGAGGATGAGCTAGAGGAGCAGGAGGAGGGGCGAGAGGAGGAGCTAGAGGAGCAGGAGGAGGAGGAGGATGATGGGTAGGAGGAGGAGGAAGAGCAGGAGGAGGAGGAGGAAGGAGGGGTAGGAGCAAGAGGAGGAGCAGGAGGAGGAGGAGGAAGGAGGAGGAGGGGAGGAGGGGGAGCGAGAGGAAGAGCAGGAGGAGGAGGAGGAAGAGGTGGAGCGAGAGGAGGAGCAGGAGGAGGAGGAGGAGCGAGAGGAAGAGCAGGAGGAGGTGGAGGAAGAGGAAGAGCAGGAGGAGGAGGAGGAGGAGCAAGAGGAGGAGGAGGAGAGAGAGGGGAAGGAGGAGGAGGAGGAGGAGGAGGAAGAGGAAGAGGTGGGGAGGAGGAAGAGGAGGAGGAGAGGGAGGAGGAAGAGGAGGAGGAGCAAGAGGAGGAGGAAGAGGAGGAGGAGGGGAGGAGGAAGAGGAGGAGGAGAGGGAGGAGGAGGAGGAGAGGGAGGAGGAAGAGGAGGAGGAGGAAGAGGAGCAGGAGGAGGAAGAGCAGCAGGAGTAAGAGGAGCAAACCCTCCGGATTAGTGTCTGGTTCTCGATGTCCTGGGAGCGGGTCAGCGGCCGAGACAAAGCCCGGATGATTTCGTCGTCATCTGCATCACAAAGAGAAGCCGTTTCTACCTGAACCAGGCTGCACATCGCGTCCACCAGCGACTCTGGACCCACGTGACATCTGCCTTTTGTTTTTCTGTCCTGTTCTCTCTCTCTGGCCCACAGCGTCTGTCACCAGCTCGGCCCCTCCCCCTCCCTGGAACTCTCAGTGTTCTCAGTGCATCGTCCTCTCGCTGCAGAGACACAAACACGTCCGCTGTCTTTCCTCTCGTCCCCCTCTGGCTGTGGTGAGCTCGTCTCCGCCAACGTGCAGACGCATCAGACTAAAAGCCCTGTGTCCCTCTGTCCCCCAGACTCACTCCACTGCCCCGTGTCCCTCTGTCCACCAGACTCACTCTACTGCCCCGTGTCCCTCTGTCCACCAGACTCCCTCCACTGCCCCGTGTCCCTCTGTCCACCAGACTCCCTCCACTGCCCCGTGTCCCTCTGTCCACCAGACTCACTCTACTCTGTCCGACCCGTCCTGGTCCACCAGACTCACTCCACTGCCCCGTGTCCCTCTGTCCACCAGACTCACTCTACTCTGTCCGACCCGTCCTGGTCCACCAGACTCACTCCACTGCCCCGCGTCCCATGAAATGGAAAACTAAGACAGAACTCTCTCAGCCATGACGAGTGAAGCTGAAACACTTAATATCCCATAAAGACACTTTATGAATAAGATTAAACAGTGATGACATTTAAAAAGCAGAGGCAGAGAAAGTTGGTTTCTGTTCACAAGTGATTTCATGAGCTCAGAGAATTGGGAATTATCACAATTAAGTGATTTGGCCTTTTGACTGTGACGTGTCGGATCCGAGAAACTGGAGCTAATTGTGTGTTTTTCCTGGTAACGTCCTAGTTAACCCGACAGGAGGTTGATATAAATATATTTATATATATATACAGCATATATATATATATATATATATATATATATATATATATATATATATATATATATATATATATATATAAATGCATGTGATGATATTCATGCACAGCAGAAAACTTTTCACTAAACCTCATGAACAGATTCAGAGGTGACGTCATCACATCAACAGAATCACCTGTAGTCACTGATTGTCAGGAACTGATGAAGACTCTGAGTGTGAACTTCCTGTGGAGGAAGAGGTGCGTCAGCTGATTTACAAAGTGGCTGGCGGCACAATATTTTCATTTTTATGATCAGTGAGATGCTAATGTTGAATCAAGGATATTGTGGATTCAGATTCGAGACCAATTCGTGAATAAAAGCATATTTTACGAGGAAAATTTATTAGAACTTCAAACATTACGACTCTTTAAGGTTTAATATTCACTCGCTTGCCAATTTATTGGGCTGAAAGTAATCGGGCCTAATGCAACAGATAAATCCTCCGTTCACGAAGGTGAGGATGTGGAAACGATCTGAGGGACGAGTGATTCATCCACTCGTCACCAGTCTGAGTTGAACTGTGTCTGGGGTGGACAGAATAATGGGAACACCTGATGAATCTCGTGTTGTGCTTTAAGGTAGGTGGAAGTTGTTGTTCTCTGTCACACTCGACATGTGATGGATTCCGTTCCCAGCAGCTGGCGGGTGGAAACAACGTGAACCTTCCTCTGCTTTTATTCAGAGGATTCATTTAATTTCAAACTGAGCCATAATTTTATTTGATTAAAAGCAGGACTTAGCGTTGTTGTTGTTTTTAACAGTTGTTCTCCGGGCTCATACCACTCTCATCAGTCGGCCTCGGCTCGCGGCTCCAGAATCAATAACCTGCACTCGGCAGAAAACGGAGCCGAAGCATTGTGTTTATGGAGCCTGTTAACGGACACTTCATCGCGGTCGTCTCCGATGATAAATGTCCCTGTGGGCCAGAGGAAGCTTACCTGAATTTACATAATCACTTGTCTGAAAGTGGATCTGGAGCTGGGAGCAATCGGCCGCACGTGCACACGCTCACACGTTACTGCAACAACACTTCATTGTTATTTAATTCTCATTTAAAAGCTGTTTCCAGCAGGAAACTCTGCTCTCAGTCTTCTGGGGTCAATAAAACTATGTCTGGAATGACAATACGGCCGCGAGGCGACGTGGCTCACAGAACAGGAGCCAGGTACAAACGGAGATCCTGAAATGACGACTGTTTTCCATGATTTCCTCTGGCAAGGCCTTCTGGGTAAAAAAATCACAATGGATCTTCAGGGAGCAGCTGGAGAATCCATAGAGATCCTCCAGAGACCTGCTGCGCCTGTGAAGTCCATCAGAACTGATCCAGCTGAGACCATTTAACGAAACCAGTGTCATATGATCGGGTCAAACATTTCGAATATTATTATTCATACGCTCCAAATTAGTTTCTCATCTGCAGATAGTACGAGCAGGCACGGAAGACAACAAAGACGACGCAGACGTTGTCTTGTGTTTCACAACTTTACGAAACGCACCAACACTCCATCGTGGTTCTGACAGATGAGATGTGTAGTATAAACTGAGGTGTGTGTGTGTGTGTGTGTAAGTGTTTTTTCTTATTATTGATTAATTGTGAGTTGGAAAATGGCAAAAAGGATGATTAAGAGTCGAAGTTACGTTAAAAGTTAAGTTAATCCTTTATCGATCCCATGGAGGAAATCGAGGTCTTACAGCAGCACAGAGACAGAATGAGAACAGGTAGAATAAAATAAAATGTAATGAAATATAGAACAACTGGACACAGAATACACAAACAAATAAAATTAATACAAACACTTATATATATATATCATACATATGACATATATCAGTCTGTCACAGTCTGTCACTACTCTCAGCATTTTGCAGTCTGCTTCCCTTCCCCAGTGCAGAGTCCTGCAGGATCTCTGCTGTCAGGACGTTGGTTGAGGGGGTGAGGGGGTGAGGGTGTGTGTGTGTGTGTCCTGTGTGTGAGGGGCTCGGACAGGAGTGTGTACCGGGGGGTTACATCGCTCTCTGGACCTGACACGGTGCTGAGTGATGGAATCGGTAGAGCTGGACCTCTCTCTCTCTCACACACACACACACACACACACACACACACACACACACACACACACACACACACACACACACACACACACACACACACACACACACACACACTTTTTCAACTCAGCACCAGAAGCCTGAAGCTGGATTAGTGGCAGGAGGTGTGAACACGAGGTCGGGGCGAATATTTACTCGTCATACTTTCCCCTGTAAGTGATAAAGAAACATCCTGCCCAGAAAAGAGAAAACTCACTCTTTAGTTTTGTGTTTGTTCGTCTCCGCTGTGATTTACATCTCATGTTTTTCTTGTTTTCACGACTGAGGCAGATTTTTCAATGAGCCTCACATTTCCCTTCGTTGAGTAAAGAGCTTCTTGTTGGGAACAACATTCTCTTTTTGACATAATTATTAAAATGAATTAAAACGTTAGTGAGCTGTGTGCTGAAAACCCCAACGAAGGCTCGTTCGTGTTCAAGATCACCACTCTGACCTGTAAATATTAAGACTATAAGTAAGTTATATAAATGATACAGTTTTAAAACTCATATCTACAGACCATGAAGGCAAAAGATGAATGAGATTCGTTGGTGTTTGAACTGTAAACCAGGCAGGTAGCAACAAACGCAATAAATGTTTCAAATGAATATAAAGAGCTTCATATTTATTCTTTATTCTTCTGCTCTTCAACCACACAGATGAATATAATGATGTATCAGTTTACAGTTTGACTCGGAATGAGCTCGTTCCACCAGAACTCTGAGAACAAACACTGTCAGTCACTGTGACTTCAAACAACAACAAGAGGAGCATCACATACATGAACCTTTACACATAAATCATATTATATTATATAACATACTACTTTACTAACTAAAGTATATGTACAAGAATGTATATATATCCATGCATTTAGTAAGTTTACTAGGTGGAAACCAAAAGACATTCCTGATATTCCAGGGCCGTGATAACGATGACAACAACAACATGTAAATACAAGAAGAAGCCCCGCCCCTGCACGTTGGACTGAGAAGCCCCGCCCCTGCACATTGGACAGAGAAGCCCCGCCCCTGCACATTGGACAGAGGAGCCCCTGCACGTTGGACAGAGAAGCCCCAATTCTTCCAGTCATTCATCAACACGTTGTCGTTTGTCGATGTTGGATTCACACTCACTTCAACCAGACAAAAGGGAAACGGTCGATTCTGTGTGTCGGTTCTCAACAGCTCACACATCTTCAGCTCCTTTGTGCTGCTCCAGGCTGCTTCTGTAAAAACAGCTTCACCCTCACTTTTCCTTTGTGTCTCTGACCCGCCGCCGCCTGTCATCCTCCCGCTAATGTGAAACACTAACAGCCTAAGAGCCTGAATAGAAACGTTCCATAGTGTAGAAATACATCACCTGTCGCTCGGACGTCACCGGTGACAAATGATTTAAGGGCCTTTTGCTCGGTTGTCAGCGGAGGTATGATTGTGCCTGTGGCCATAAAAAAGCATATGTGCCGGAGCATCGGGCACCAGATGTTCTCTCTCTCTGGAGCATGTGTCAGACGTGTTCAGCCGCACAAAAAAAGGGTTAAGTCTGTCTCACGCCGAGCGAGAGGAGGTGAGAAGCAGCAGGTGTAATTGAAGTGGTTAATGGTTTGTCTGAAAGCATCACTCCGCCCGACGCACGGCGAGGAGACGCTCGTCATCACGAGCTACTGGGCAGGACGGAGTATTGATGCAGCTCTCGTGTGTCTCGTCTTCTCCTCAACAACCTCAACACTAAGTTACTAATTTAATCTTGGAAGTTAAATGTTGCTCTTTAAAACTGACATGATTCCATTTGCTTCCTAAAGTCGAGTCTCTATCTCCTGTAGTCTCGTGATGATCGTGACAAAAGAAATGCACAAATCAGTGGAAATTCCCAAAATGAGTAAATGAGCATTTGAAGAAGTGATTACGTCACGTGTTTGGTCTAAAGAGAAATATAGTCATGAATAAATAACTGAAGAATATATTTTCCTCGCTGTTCTCCGGCCTTCGTTTGTCTCCGAGCTGTTTTCATTCCTGCTCTTGGCTTCACTCCTCTTTCGTCCCGACCTTCCTCCCGGTGCAGCCACAGCTCAACACCAGGCTCCAACAAAAAGAACAACACACTCCATGTGAAGCTTTATGCACCGTGCAAACACGAAAGGTTCAGGACGAGCTGTTTCACTTGGAAGGCGTGCAGCTCTCGTCTGCGTTTGGCTCAAGGGCATCTCAACGGACGCAGAAGAGAAAAGCGCCTTTGTTCATTTAATCCAACCAGTTTTTCTCATCAACGTGTCGACCACCAACCTGTGTGAGAGCAGCGGTGTGGGAGGGGCCAGGAGGGGCAGGGAGGGGCCGGGAGGGATCCAGGAGGGGCCAGGAGGGGCTAGGCGGGGCCAGGAGAGGCAGGGAGGGGCCAGGAGGGGCATGGAGGGGCCGGGAGGGATCCAGGAGGGGCTAGGAGAGGCATGGAGGGGCGGGGAGGGTCCAGGAGGGGCTGGGAGGGGCCAGGAGAGGCAGGGAGGGGCCAGGAGGGGCTGGGCGGGGCCGGGAGGGGCAGGGAGGGGCCAGGAGGGGCTGGGAGGGGCCAGGAGGGGCTGGGAGGGGCCAGGAGAGGCAGGGAGGGGCCAGGAGAGGCAGGGAGGTGCAGGGAGGGTCCAGGAGGGGCTGGGAGGGGCCAGGAGAGGCCGGGAGGGGCCAGGAGAGGCAGGGAGGGGCAGGGAGGGTCCAGGAGGGGCAGGGAGGGTCCAGGAGGGGCTGGGCGGGGCCGGGAGGGGCTGGGCGGGGCCGGGAAATTCGACATCACTTGACACAATGAATTGTGCTTCTGGGATTCTCTCTGGAAAAGGTGCAAGGTTGTGTCAGAAGTAAAGTGCTTGGATTTAGTGAAGACATCATTACATCCCGGCTCCACAGGGAATCAGATCATATAGAACAAGAAGAGACGCCTGGAATCCACTGTTGAAAAAATCAACAACAGCACATTCCAGTGTGATGGGGACCAAAATAATGAATATGAATCCATAATTATGTCGTTACAGCTTGTATCAGGCGAGAGAGAACACTTTCATATAGATATTGTAAAATAATCTTTCAGACTTTTAACTGAAGCTCCGCGTTTAAAATGTGATGAGAATCTTTTTGCAGACGTCCGTGGATGATGATGAAACACTGACGACATGAACCATTGAGCTCTAATCACACAGTTACAATTAAAACTCTCAGCACTCGTTCAGCTCTCTCAGATTATATATATGATATAGATTATATATATTATATAGACGGAGCTGCAGAGGATCTGAGCTCGTGTTGCTACAGAACGTTGGATAACAGGATTTTTTTGTCTTTTCGCTCGATGATCAGTTTCAGACTTTGGCGGACGGCGGCAGTTTGTTCAGATAAAAAACCTCTTGCAAATTGGATGAATAATCGGTGAGTTCATTCATATAATTTCTGAATGATCAGCTTTAATTTATTTTGGCTCACATGTCGAGATCAGCATTCACACTGAAGATAACTTCCTCCTGTAAATTACAGACTAATCAGAATAAAGGTTTGACTTTCTAAAAAGGTCAGAAACAGAACTGGACAATTATTTAGTATCTTTCCAAATAAAAAGACATTTAATCATCATCTAAAATAACATAATTTTATAATTTCCCATCATTCCTTTGAATATATTGTCGTGTAAAGTGGAATGAACAGTATTGACGTCATCAGACGTGCTTTGTTCTGGGATCATACTTTAGCGTTACATATCTAGGATGAAGTACAGTTTATGAAATGAAACTCTCATGGTGATTCTATTGTTTCAGTCAATATAACCTTGATACTGTTGCTCGTGTCTGTCCCCTGCTGATGTGCGGCTCTGCGGCTCGTGTGCCAACCAGAGTTTAAACGGCTGAGTAAGACTCAGATGTGATTTTTTACAAAGACCATCTGCACAGAGAATCTCTCGCTCGTGCAAACAGCATATGCCTCAGAATGTAGAGGAGCGGACTGGTGAACACGCTCCTTCCCTGAGTGAATTAACCTGCCGTGACACGCTCCCCTTATCCTCCATCTTGGTCTGGACTAGCTGACAGGGAGGGGTTAATTCTTAAAGCCCCCCCCCCCCCGGCCTCCCTGAAACACACACACACACACACACACACACACACACACACACACACACACACACACACACACACACACACACACAGAGGATCTATCAGTGGAGCATGAGTCATTAGTTCCTCTTCGCTCCCTGGCCAGGAGACTGGAGCAGCTTGGATCGACTCGACTCGGGGCTGCGATGGCTGAGGGACGTTCTGAAAACAATAATCACATATTTTCGTTGGACGGAGAGATCGTGAATCGACTGCGACCAACTGCCCCTTGCTTGTCAGCAGCAGTATTTAATGTGCTGATTATTGAAGCCAGACTCGGCAGCAGGAAGTTCGGCCAATATATAATCCAGACGTGATGAAGTTCAGTACGAGAACTGTAGCGAGGAAAATCACATCTAATCCCCTAATTAAGAATGCAGAAGTCGGCATGTCATTTTCTGTCATTACGAGTGTGTGTGCGTGTGTGTGTGACCTCGGCAGGAGCCGGGGCTCAGCTGGTGGTTTCTTTGTGGACACTTGAGGCGGATGTGTGTGTTTCTTACTCTTTGTCGTGATCAGCACATCGTCTCCTCTCGACAATTATTTTTGAGGCGTAAGCAGATTATCTACAAGTATTACACAGCAGAGCAAGTTTAAACCTTCAGCTCCCTCGGTGGAGAATATCTAAGTAGTGGTAATTTGCATTTTTATTTGCCTTGGCCATGTAATGTGTGGGGGAAGCTTATGTTTAAGGCCAGAGGGGGAACGAGGGGCTGAGAGGGGGGCTTCATATTTTGAGCCCTTGAGGTTTTTTCTGGCCTGCAAGACTTTATGTGAAGAGTTGTTTTTTAATTGCTCCACTTTCAGCTGTTCCACATTAGATGGATGGATGATGGATGGATGATGGATGATGGAGGGATGATGGATGATGGAGGGGGAGAAGGACACAAGGGGTAGATTAGCATTGAGGGGTTGTTCGATCCCTCGGCAGTAGCACAGAAACCACAAGGGAAGATGTTGCTCTATAATTTTCCTTCCTCTTGTTCCGTCTTTAGTTTAGTGCAGTAAGTGACACGTCTGCTCGGGTTCACAGAAGAACTCCGCTGCAGAGCTGCTGTCATGTGAGCTACGAGAAGATCTGCAGGGGATTTGTGCAGCTCTGCTTAATCATTGCCTCACATCATGCACTTCTTGGAACAGATACGCACACTTCAGACGGACACGTTCATGATTCTCTGAAATAAATCTACAGATTACTGCAGAGATTGACTCTGTAAGCCACAGGATCCAAAGATATTTCTTTTCCCTAGTGAGAGCAGAGATGATTTCCATATTGTTCATGGATGTGAGAGATCATCTGCTCCTGAGCTTAGTTACCTCCCAGCTCTGCCCTCATCAAGATGAACCAGGCTACTTCTAGAGGTGAAAGGTCAGACGCCACCTGTGCAAAATTTGTATCTTTACAAAAATGCAGATATCTCCTTGTGTTTTTCATATGTATTGAAAAGGAATTAAATCATATATATGTTTATATTTCTTCCTAAATCTCCTCTTATCTTTGGTCCTGACATGACGGACTGATACCAATGTGTCGTTCTGTGTTATCTATAGAATCAAGATCAGTCAAGTCTTTGATAGACCTTTAATATCTGACCCGGTTTAAGTGACTGTTCAGTTCGAGGTCCAGACCCTGAGCGAAGGTTAGTGTTAGGGTGAGGGTTGGCCGGACCCTAACCGTCTGAATCCTGAGGTTGTGGACAACCACGTGGGTCTGGTCCAGGCTACCAGTGATGGTATTCTGGACGTGTGCCTGCGCATCTGCTTGTCTGTGAGGATCGCACACAATAAAATGTTCCATTTCCCAACCTAACCTCTGTGGGAACAGGTCTGACTAAATAAACGGGTGTTGTTCACAGCTGGATGTTGCTGATTTGGTTTAGTAGCTCACTCATCGATGCAGCAACGCACAGCAACCTGAACTGAAGGTGCTGAAGTCCAGTAAGGAAGTGGAGTCAATACGAGGCTGCAGGTCGACGTCACAGTGACCGGTAGCGTCTGGTGTCTTGTATCCTCCTGTCCTCACTCCTCAGTGTTGAGGTTAGTATTAGAAATTTTCTGATACCAGTGTTCTCTTCTCGATACAGAATCCAATTCCTGGACTTTGTGTATCAGCCGAGAACTGATCTGATACTTCCTTTTAGTATCAGTTACTTCCTTTTAATATCTATAAAGGTTAGGGTTATACTCTGGCTTAGGCTACGCTACCAGACGTCACTTCAGACGTCAGTGGCAGTGCGGCGCAACTGCTGTTCTGAAAATGGCAGTTTCATCTGAGTATAACTAATGAAGACGGTATATTTAATGGGTACATAGATTCTCGTATCAGTATCAGAGGCATTTCTGGAATGGGAACGGGAACATCTTTACGAAGCGTCTCTACGTAGCGTCTCTACGTAGCATCTCTACGTAGCATGAGGACATGTTCTGCTGTTAACAATGAAAGTTTGATGCTGGTGGTCAGTGGATGATTGTGGATCCGGACCTCGTGTGTCAGTGTTACCTTAGCGACCGTCAGCCTCTTCTGACTGTAACGCCATAGCAACCAGCTCTGATGAGTCTTTGTGTGTGTGAGACATTTTTCAGGTTGAAGCTGCGCTGCAGTTCTAAAAATAGCCTGAGTGGTGGAGCCAGGAATCATTGTTTCCTCCAGTGAGAGAAGCTGCGTCTTTGTTCTTCTTCAGACGGACACTTCCCTATTAGGAAACAGGCAGGTAGCCGATGGACGGACGCGACTGCTGCTGGTGTGACCACGTACAAACTGAACATTCAGTACAGACTGAACATACAGTACAGACTAAACATACACTACAGACTGAAAACTCAGTACAGACTGAACATACAGTACAGACTGAACATACAGTACAGACTTAACATTCAGTACAGACAGAACATACAGTACAGACTGAACATTCAGTACAGACAGAACATACAGTACAGACTGAAAACTCAGTACAGACTAAACATACAGTACAGACTAAACATACAGTACACACTGAACATACAGTACAGACAGAACATACAGTACAGACTGAACATACAGTACACACTGAACATACAGTACAGACTGAACATATAGTACAGACAGAACATACAGTACAGACTGAAAACTCAGTACAGACTAAACATACAGTACACACTGAACATACAGTACAGACAGAACATACAGTACAGACTGAACATACAGTACAGACTGAACATACAGTACAGACTGAAAACTCAGTACAGACTAAACATACAGTACAGACTGAACATTCAGTACAGACTAAAAACTCAGTACAGACTAAACATACAGTACAGACTAAATATACAGTACAGACTGAACATACAGTACAGACTGAACATACAGTACAGACTGAACATACAATACAGACTGAACATACAGTACAGACTGAACATATAGTACAGACTGAACATACAGTACAGACTGAACATATAGTACAGACTGAACATACAGTACAGACTGAACATACAGTACAGACTGAACATACAGTACAGACTAAACATACAGTACAGACTGAACATACAGTACAGACTGAACATACAGTACAGACTAAACATACAGTACAGACTGAACATACAATACAGACTGAACATACAGTACAGACTGAACATACAGTACAGACTGAACATACAGTACAGACTAAACATACAGTACAGACTGAACATACAGTACACACTGAACATACAGTACAGACTGAACATATAGTACAGACTGAACATACAGTACAGACTGAACATACAGTACAGACTAAACATACAGTACAGACTGAACATACAGTACAGACTGAACATACAGTACACACTGACAGTCCAGACTGAACATAAGGTACATGTACATGTACTAACCTACAGTACAGTACATGATCGATCCAGCGACTCGGTGTGAATATGCACTGTCATGTTTCCTGAGGTTTCTCCAGCGTTTGACCTGCAGTACTGTTCCACACATCTGGTCTAATATTGACTTCATCTAAAATGAACATTAGTTGAGTACCTTGCTGTTTCTGAATGATCTCTCCCCCCACGTACACGCCGCTCCGTGTAATAGCCAGTATCCACAGAATGAAAGCATTTAACTCCAATCACTGGGATTTATTGCTGCTTTAAAAGGCAAAGGTGTCTTTTCTCTCCTGAAAGTGCTGTTCTGGCCGACGTCCAGCTCCGATCGGACCGACGGCTACGTATGATGAATTGTTATTATCTTGGCGCCTGCTCAGGATTCACACTTCTCTCCGAGTTTGAAGGAGCTGCGATATCTTCCTGCATTAAGCTGCAGTGAAGCGGAATCAAGCAAAGTTTTACCTGCCAGCTATGTGTCATGTCTTTATAACTTTACAAGCCAAAAACTTGCAGCTGGAGCTGCAGCCTCCACACATCGCATCCTCACGTCCTCTCTGCTCGACTGGACTCGAGTCACGTCCACGAAGACGAGAGAGAGTTTTTACAGATTAGCTCAAACAAGCAGATGATGTCGAGTGAGGAGCAGTGAGTTCTGTCTGGGTTAACAACAACGCTCCAGAAATCTACATCAAGGTTAATGCCAAGAAGATGGAGAGAGTAGTTTTATCTACTTGACTGAGACTCGTGAGATACTGTGTTGTCCTTCACATCCGAGCCACTGGCTCTGACGACTTGTTTGGCGAATCGCAGCGGTGGGACAAAAGATTTGTCCTTGATTCTGACTGGATTCATAAATCCCAAAAGTCAAGCATTATGAGTTTGCAGCGTTTTATTATCTCTGCAGATCTGTGACCATAAACTGAAAAGTTCCACAAACACAATTCATGTTTCAAGTGTGACTGTTGTGCTGTGAAAGAAAACGTAAAGATGATGAGAGGATGAAATGTTTTATTGATTTACAATCTGACATCACTCAGGAACAAAGTGTTCAGGTTAGTTCTTTTCAAACCAACGTGACTCGAGACTTCTGCTCTCGTTTAAACTTTCAACCCACGAGACATAAACACACTCAAATAAGTGGGCGGAGCTTCTGAAATCAGATTTAGATTCATGATCAAATCGTGACCCTAATGAATCAAAATCAAAGATCCCTGCGCCTATCGACGCTCACTGACCCCCGATCTTTCGCCCTCGCTCAGCTGGTCCCTCGTGTCATGACCGCTGGGACCGGGCGGTGGACCAGGGTTCCGACTGTTCGATGCCCCGGAGAAGCTGTTATCAGTTTCACGTCACCGCAGTTCATCCTCCTGTAACTGTGTTGTTTGATGGAAAATGAACATGGCTGCGACAGAGTCTGAGCTGGATGATGGAACTCTAGAATATGTGATTCCATTATCTGATAAGTGAAGATTGGACTTTCTCAGTAAATGTATTTACTGAGCTCTGGAAGTCAATTGGAATCGTTGTTCACAACCAACACTACAGTAAATTCATCATCATCATCATCATCATCATCATCAACTCAATCGTTTGGTTTTTATTGCTGCCAACTGCTGTAGTTGTTCAACAGTTTTCTTTTGTGTCTTTTTATTAATATACTTCTGTTTGTATCTATTGTTAAAAAATATACCATGAGGATAAAAAAAGAAGATTTTCATCCACAGATTGTGACAGAAAAAGTCAAACATGACAATAGGATCCGAGAGCCCACTTGACTTTGACCGTTGGTAATATTTCTTCTTTACCTTCAGTCCCGTTTGGTCGCAGCACGGTGAACAACAGTGAAAGACCCTTTTCCATCTCTCTAATCTTCTTTCACTCAGCTGCGTCTTTCCTACAGTTAGTGTCGGGCTCATTGAGGAGGAAGTGAACAGTAATGTGTTACTGCACGCCGCTTTTCAAATGACAGGAAGAGTTTCAATTGGGGATGAATTATGTTTGTGTTGCATGTGATGGGTTTTGTTCAAGAGGCTTCATTTGTGCTGTGTGAAGAGATTTGATTCGCTGCTCAAGAATGTGCATTGTTGCAGATGGAGACGCTCATTCTGAACGAGCCGACGTGACATTTTGAATTACGAAAGAAAAAGGACAATATTTTAAAGCGACTTGCCGCGATCGCAGCTCACTTCCTGTCAAGCTGCAGATTGAGGTCGTACAAGAAGGTAAAATATGAGCGAGTGCTCGTGTTGCGGTGGACGTCAGGATGAATGGGGTCCGGACTATAGACTCGCTCTGGAGCTCATTTGCCTAATCTTGGGAACTAGAGTGGAAGCTGTGTATAATGAGGACTAAGGCTTGTCTGGGATGGCGATGTGGGACTGGGGGGGGGCGGAGGGGGCCTGAAAGACATGAAGGTATTAATCAGACAAAGGGGCAACACAGAAGTTTATGCAGAGGGAGACGGCCTGTGGAATGGTCAAGCATTTCTGCGTTTTGACTGCTTTTGTGCGAGAGCAAATCCAAAAGGACACAATGGCGACGGTTTCGGGTTTTTCCGGAGCCTCCTCTTGAACCTTTTTGTCCCGGCGACGAGCTGCGATGTGACGCACTGAAGGAATCTTTCAGAACATGTTTCCGCTTCGTTGGTCCTAAAAGAAGAAAAGAAAGAAAGAAAGACGAAACGGTTCAAACTGCCATGATGATGGAGAGGCTGCGATTCTGTCCTGCTAAAGTATCAGAAGTTTGAGTTTAGAGGAAACACTGAATCTCCATGAAGCTTTGATTCATGCAGAAATATTAATTTGTAAAATCTGAATAAAATTTCTTTCCTTCGCTTGACGCGTTCACTCCAAAACCACGACTCATTCTTAAATCATCACAAACACATAATAAACTTATAAATAAACACAAACACAAAGACATTTGTTACAACACTGCAAAAAGAAAAAACGCTAAAATAAAAGAAATAAACACTGAATTTGAAAAGAACTGTCCACACGCAGCAAGATGAGCTGGAAACAAAAAATATTCATGATCAATTCAAGAATTTACATGAATTCAAAGATAGAAACAATTAAAAAAATATTTTCAAACAAGATAATTCATCTCATATTTCTGAATCTTAGATTTTGAATCTTGTAATTGATTGTGAATTTATCATGACGGGCAGTGAACTGTAAATCAGACGATCTGTGTCCCTCTCAGTCGCCTCCACACACACGTGACGTTCTTGTGTGTGTTGACATGTGTCTGACACGATCGGCACCAGGAGCTTCGCCAACCTCGTTTTCTAATGATACGGACATTATCCAGTGTAATCTTGCAGTAAATTAATTAGGACCCACAATCCCTCACTCCCGCCTGCGCTCCCAGGAGCTGGAAACAGCTCCGATGTTTCAAATGTATAAAATATATGATGACTGTCGCTGTGTCTCCATCTCGACTGGTCGAACTGCAGCACGAATGAAAACAGAATAAAACATCGGACCATGTGACCTTGGTGAAGAAAAAACCTGATCAAATATTCAGTTTGCTCTTCGTTTGCATAAAATGTGCCAAAGGTGTGAATGCATTACTGCGCCGCGTCCTTCTGCCAAGGTCGCGTCCGTTCCAAAGTCCACAACTTTGTGAAAATGACTTCACGCTAATAAATAACAATTAACGGTGGCAGAGTTCGACTTTGCTGTAATTAGTTCTAAACGATGCCTTTAAAATCTGCAGTCTGTTGTTTCAACATGACGTTGGGAATCTCATCAGAGCTTCAGGCTGCGAGAGCTTTTTAATTGATGTAGATTGAGTCGTTCTCATCAACAGTTTGTGTTCGAGGGAACGAGAAGCAGCTTCGTCCTTTTCCAAGGAACAACTTTGAATCAGGTTGAAACCTTCCTCCTTTTATCCGTCGCTGCAGAAGAAGTCGTGTGTTGGTTGATGCCCCAAGTGAGCAGAGCTACAACAAGGATGGTTGTGTTGCTCAGCTTCGGGGGCGTCGTAACGTCGGTGCGCAGCCGGCCGACAGAAAGTAATCCGAGAGTAAAATGTATATAGAGCTATTATCAGAAGCAGCAGGAACCGTCCAGGCAGCCTGAGCGTCGAGGACACAGTCACACCGACAGGGACACGAGGTCACGGCACAATTCCCTCAACGTATGCACACACACACCCCAGCAGAGAGAACACACATGGAAATGAATGCACACACACACACACACTCTCTCAGAGATGAGCCGCGGGGAATTCGTCCGTATCATCCCAAAAAGAAGGCTCCATTAACGTTTAAGCCCCTGAAGAGCTGCGGCTCAGACTCTCACATTATATTTGTCATTTCTGGTATTTACTGTATTTGCAGCTATCTCAAGGAAAACGGTCCCAAAAACATGTTCCCTTTAACTTCTCGAGCACGAGCAGCTTCCATGACTCTCACTTCCAGAGCTGTCTGGCTAGAAGGAAATCCAGAAATAATTGACTCGGGGAACAGACGGGCTGAGTCTGTTCGTCAGCAACACGCTGATCTCTCTGACTTCAGTTGTTCTCTTCATGAAAAGATAAGTAACATCTGAGTTTGAAATATAATCTCCTGACCGAGTGGAGCGTCGCCTCAGTGTTCTGGTTCTGGACCAGACACATTTTTACAGATGTGGTTAATTACGTGCTGCTTTGGACAATTAGCAAATGAGTGTGACAGTAACCTCGATACATTAATCACAGTGAATTACACAGAGGAAGACGCAGCGCAGAGGCTCAATTAACCTCTGTGCCCTCGTCAGAACGAGGCCCGACACTTCCTCAGGTCGCCGGGGAGACAGAGACGCCGCAGAGGACTCGTCAGACCGTCAGAGGACGCATCGTCACATCTCCGTCCTCACCAGGCCCGTCCTCCGTTCTCACCAGGCCTGTCCTCCGTCCTCACCAGGCCCGTCCTCCGTCCTCACCAGGCCTGTCCTCCGTCCTCTTTCCTCACCAGGCCCCTCCTCCGTCCTCACCAGGCCCGTCCTCCGTCCTCACCAGGCCCGTCCTCCGTCCTCTTTCCTCACCAGGCCTGTCCTCGTCCTCCGTCCTCACCAGGCCCGTCCTCCGTTCTCTTTCCTCACCAGGCCTGTCCTCCGTCCTCACCAGGCCCGTCCTCCGTCCTCTGTCCTCACCAGGCCCGTCCTCCGTCCTCTTTCCTCACCAGGCCCGTCCTCCGTCCTCTTTCCTCACCAGGCCCGTCCTCCGTTCTCACCAGGCCCGTCCTCCGTCCTCACCAGGCCTGTCCTCCGTCCTCTTTCCTCACCAGGCCTGTCCTCCGTCCTCTTTCCTCACCAGACCCGTCCTCGTCCTCCGTCCTCACCAGGCCCGTCCTCCGTCCTCACCAGGCCCCTCCTCCGTCCTCTGTCCTCACCAGGCCCCTCCTACCGTCCTCACCAGGCCCGCCCTCCGTCCTCCGTCCTCAACAGGCCCGTCCTCGGGCCGCACCCCGGATCATGGAGCTTTCAGGAAATCAAGGCGACCTTTGTGTCTCGCGGTTTTCTCACAGCTGCGGAAGCATTTACTTCTAAAAGGAGTTGTGCCAGAATCCCCTCCCTGATTTATTTAGTTTAATTTAGCCGCCGGGTGAAGCTCCACCTCTCTCACTAAGCCAATGTACACTCATCTTTAATATCTTTCACGTGTGGTATTTGTGTGGATTCTTAAACGTAAAACCAGAGAACACATCTTTCATTCAGTGTGACAATAGATCAGAGCTGAGGAGTCCTGCTCTGCTGGCTGGTGGATTTTAAATCAGACTGTTTATCCCGTCAGTGAGCTTAGTTAACATTCACCTTAAATAACACAGCACCAGGTTTTTATTCTTCCCGTGGTGAAACTGCAGCCGTTGATTTACTGTCCTCTGTGTGTCTCGCACTCTGTCAGGGAGGAATGTCAGTGCTGGGCCTCGGACCAGAGATGTAACTGGAACATGTCAAATTAGCACTTTAGTATTCCTTCGACCTCGTTTGGCATTTTCACATGTGCTGTGGTACTTTTACTCGCTGGATTTACAACCTTCTCTGAGCGAAGGCAGAGACGTTCCCTCTCTACATGAAGAGGACAGAGGAGAGACTCTGCTCCGACAGAGCTGCTCTGTCCGGCCGTGATGCTGATGTTTCAGGATTGATTTGTCTGCATTCAGCAGCACAAACAATGAACCGGGCCGCCGCCTGAACACGCTGCCCTCGTGTCTCCGACTGCCCAGCGCCTGTGAGAACCGGCGGTCACATGACCCGCTGTCCCGCTGGTGTTCCCCCCAAAGTCCCTTCTCGCGTGGGCCCACGGTCCTCACACACACACACACACACACACACACACACAAACACACATGCTAAACGACTTTGCACTAATGTTGTACTGTTGTGCCAACACACATACAAGTCTACTCATGCACACACACACACACATACATGCACTAGACCTACATACACATTCAGTCATGCGTACACCCACACATATAAACACACACACACACACTCACACACACACACACACACACACTGACATGCGTGACCACCCACATGAACAACAGGCGTGACGGACAATAAAACACAACCCCGGGTCTGCAGACGCCTAAAGAACACGACCCTGCGTCATCCATACCTCAACCTGTTCCTCTGGGGGACGAGGAGGAGGAAGAGGAGGAGGAGGAAGAAGAGGAGGAGGAGGAGGAAGAGGAGGAGGAGGAGGAGGAACAAGGGGAGGAGGAAGAGGAAGAGGAGGAGGAACAAGGGGAGGAGGAAGAAGAGGAGGAGAAGGAGGAGGAGGAACAAGGGGAGGAGGAGGAGGAAGAGGAGGAGGAGGAGGAGGAACAAGGGGAGGAGGAGGAGGAAAAGGAGGAGGAGGAGGAGAAGGAGGAGGAGGAGGAAGGAGAAGATGGAGGAGGAGGAAAAAGGTGAGGAGGAGGAGGAAGAGGAGGAGGAGG
>NC_061520.1:287500-297500 GCF_022379125.1 Scophthalmus maximus
CGTCTTCGGTCGTCTTCGGTCGTCTCCGGTCGTCTTCAGTCGTCTTCGGTCGTCTTCAGTCGTCTCCGGTCGTCTCCGGTCGTCCCCAGTCGTCTTCGGTCGTCTCCGGTCGTCTCCGGTCGTCTTCAGTCGTCTTCGGTCGTCTTCGGTCGTCTTCAGTCGTCTTCGGTCGTCTTCGGTCGTCTTCAGTCGTCTTCGGTCGTCTTCGGTCGTCTCCGGTCGTCTCCGGTCGTCTTCGGTCGTCTTCGGTCGTCTTCAGTCGTCTTCGGTCGTCTTCGGTCGTCTTCGGTCGTCTTCGGTCGTCTTCGGTCGTCTTCGGTCGTCTCCAGTCGTCTTCAGTCGTCTTCGGTCGTCTTCAGTCGTCTTCGTCGTCTTCGGTCGTCTTCGTCGTCTTCGTCGTCTTCGGTCGTCTTCGGTCATCTTCAGTCGTCTTCGTCGTCTTCGGTCGTCTTCGGTCGTCTTCGTCGTCTTCGGTCATCTTCAGTCGTCTTCGTCGTCTTCGGTCGTCTTCGTCGTCTTCGGTCGTCTTCGTCGTCTTCGTCGTCTTCGGTCGTCTTCGTCGTCTTCGGTCATCTTCAGTCGTCTTCGGTCATCTTCAGTCGTCTTCGTCGTCTTCGGTCGTCTTCGTCGTCTTCGTCGTCTTCGGTCGTCTTCAGTCGTCTCCAGTCGTCTCCGGTCGTCTCTGAAACCACATTGACAAACGATAAACCTAAACATGTATGATGTTAGGCCTCGCAGCCGGCAGAGATTCTCTGTCGGACTGATGCAAATTTAGTTTTTAAATCTGTAACCAGGAGACAAAGGTCAACAGGTCAACAGGTCAACCCAACAACAAAGGTCAAGTGATAAGGAAACAGAGCGTCCACACAGGAATTTACAGCAGCTTTTTAAAGGCTGTCGCAGGATGAAAGACTCAATCTAAGGATTTAGAATGAGTCATTAACAGACTTTAATGACTCGTACATGATGTGGGAGGACGGATGTTTGACTAGAGAGCGAACGGAGGGTGAATCTCTTCACCAGACAAACACGGACGGAGCAGAAGCAGAACCAGAAGGTAGATGGTCAACGGACTGTGTCTATATCGAGCTTCTCTCGTCTCATTGACTCAAAGAGCTTCACAGGACGAGTCACGTTCACACATTCACACATCCGTCACTGGAGCCGTCAGACACACACACACACACACCCACACACACACACAGACACACACACACACACACACACACACACACACACACACACACACACACACACTCACACACACGGACACAAACACTCACACGGGGACACACACACGGACACACACACACACACACCCTCACACACACGGACACACACACACACACACACACACACGGACCCACACACACACACACACACACACACACACACACTCACACACACACACACACACACACACACACACGGACACACACACACACACACACACACACACACACGGGGACACACACACACACACTCACACACACACACACACACACACACACACACACACACACACACACGGGGACACACACACACACACACGGACACACACACAAACACACACTCACACACACACGGACACACACACACACACACACACACACGGGGACACACACTCAGACACACACACACATACACACTCACACACACAGTAAACGCTTCCTTCACAAGTCGGATGCTCCGTTCGCAGCCGTCGTGGCTCCAAACCACTTTTTTCTAGCCTCGTATCTCCGTCACACTTTTCACTTCTTTGTTACTAACACCCACAATTTTTCAGAGCTGCCAGTCAAAACTGTTGTCATGGAGATGGCAGCTCCGTCGACCGCCACAGATTCGTCTCTGGACGAATTAGGAGGGAAATTGGTACCTTTGCTCCCACAGTTCCAGTTGATTAATTTGAAGTCGTGTGTTCAGGACTAATACAAGCGTGACGTGGTCGTCCTGCTCCGGCGGGTCCGCGAGCCGCGTTGTAACCAGAGCTACTCAGAAACCAGGGCGAGCGAGAGACTGTGAGAATGAACAAGATGGAAGAGAGAGAGTGGAGCCAGGGACCACACATCCGTGAAATAAAGGATTCCTTCACGCTCGTACACGAGTTTTTAATCATCCACCTTTAACTAACGGCTCGTAGGCCGAGCGTGGGCGGGTTGTGATGATGTCACCGTGATGAGATAGATGAGGTGTTTCCACCGAACGTCACACGATTGGACGTACGGATCAATGTCACTTCTTTTTCTTTTCTAATCATCTGCTTGTTCTCTTCAGCTGCTGCTTATAAAAATGTGGAGGCCACTTTTACAGAAGTTTCCAGTGCAGGATTTAAAACGGGCTGATCTGTTAAACAGGCTCGTCTGGCTCGTCTGGGACTTATGAAATATGGAAAGCCGACTGTAAATCCTCCAGCCTGTGTTATTAGCCAGGATATGATTGGCCAGGTGAGCTCCCACTGCCGATATACATGTTGTCACTCTACAGTAATGACACACTACAGGTGTCATGTGGATGTGAGGAAAGATACTGATGCATGAGGGTTGTAATCCGAGGTCAGATAAGATGGAACAATGTTCCTGCTAGCTTGTGTTCTACATTGCATTGTTTTATTGTAGGTTATGGTTTTATAGATTGTGCATCAGGGACTTTGGACAGAAGACGGTTTATCGCTGGTCACAATTTCATTAGGATTTTTAATTTTCTTTTGATTTACCTTCATTTTTTTGAGCTCATTTCATATTTGCCTGTTCGATTTAGTCGCCTTGTCGCCACACAGCTCCTCCCCCTTGAGTCCCCTGCTCTGCAGCTCCGCCCCCTTTTTCTTGTATATTTGTGACTTTAATCTCAGAATTCAGATTTTATTTTCACTTTAGTGTCTTTTTCCCTCTTGAATGTCTCAAATGTCTCAGTATTGTGTGGCTCCATAGTATTTTAGTGACTGGCCCTAACACACCAGTTTATTGCTCTGTATTTCATCATCAGAAAAATGACACATGTAGTTAAAGACGCCTCTCAGTCCGATCACAGGAGGAGACGGTGTCTCTGCTCCTCTTACCTCGTTCCTGTCCACCGCCCCTCGGCCTCGCTGCTGCTAACACACTGTCGGGATCACGGTGGAACATCCGCCCGAGGCCCCTGGGAACGCCACGCTGCATCATTCTGTCATCCGCTCTCTGTGTGTTCCTGTTTGTGTGTGCTACCATATTTCACACACACTCGTCCTCTGCCAAAATCAACCAGCCGGCTTCCTCCCTCGTCTCTCCTTGCCTCGGATTACTCGCCACTCTGCTGCCCCGATGAGGTGGGGCTGAACTCTGAGCCCCAGCTCATCGCTCCAGCTCCAGACGTGTCTCCTCATCAACAACCTGCACACAACATCAATCTTCCTGACTGTGAAGTCGGGGGCTGCGTGCCAGTCTGCCTGTGAGGTTTGGTCCTGTGCCACATGGTCCACAAAGCCCCTGTTTCATTGTAAAAGTGGGATTAAAAATTCATTTAACACACGGGGATCTGCCGTTGTGTGACAGTGCTGGGAGCTGTGCTGAGCCCTAATGGGCCCGGCTTGTGCTGACGGATGAGTTGAGCCGAGTTGCTCCCGACCGGCGGCTCCATCCACCTCCTCCGTCTAAATCAAACAGACGCTTGTTCTTTCCAACGGGCCGTACAGTAGCTCTGTCCATCATTAAAGCTATGAATCACGTCTCTGCCGTGGCGTTGGCTCCCTCAGGGGTGTACAGTATCACTGCTTTGCCCCTAATCTGGGCAGATTTCCGTGCGAGGTCCCTATATGGGTTCTGTTTTTAGCACAATGAACAGCTTGCTCATGTTACTCTGCAACTGTGATGCAAACCACAATCTGCCCACGGTCGCCATCAGATCCTGTGGTTTCAGGTGAAATACAAGGAACCGCAGCTTTCAGCACTAAACCCTAACTCTGAACCAAACAGAATGTTTAGCTCTTGGCTGAAATGATCAGAGCCACGACAGGAACATGTGTGGGTGTGAAAGTGGACGTTGAGAGATTTATACCTCGCAGACGAGAGGAAGTCCGAGCTTCAGCTGCTTCCTCCAAACGTCCAACATTAAACTGCAGATAAATAAAATCCCTACCATCTCGTCGAGTCTTGATTTGAACCACGTCAGTCGTTTATATTCAGAGTTTCTCCTCGACGGTGATGCAACACGTTGCAAAGCAATTTGTGGTATCTCCAGTCTGCCAGGCAACAAGACACAGACACGCATCAACATGTGTGTACAAGAAATGTCCATCTGGTCCGAACGCTGAGGACGGTGAGTTGGAAGTTTCCGTCTGTCACTCGTCCGTCCCTGGAAGTAATTGGTCGTCGGTGTCGGACCAGGAGTTGGTCCGTCACCGTCACAAACGGACTGCAGACGTTGAGGAACAGAATATAAAATGATAAAATAACCAAGAGACCTCAGAGGCACATGCAGTAAATGCAGAATTCCGCACGTGTTAATATTGTATCGTGGCTCTGATTTATTGATGCTGGGACACAGTGACTTGAAGATAAATGAGCTGAAGGTTCTTTTCTGTATCAAACCTTTAGAAAGCGGCGAAGCAGCTTGACCTCTGACCCCCCTCAGAGAAGAGGAGTGTTGTGGTGGAACCCCCCCCACTTCAGACTCCCTCCTCTCCACCTCAGATCAGCACTAAACTCTCTCTTAGTCTCAGGACGTGTTGGGAGAAGATGAAGCACTTTGAGCCTCGCAGGCTTTTCTCAGACTCTCAGGTCTGATTGAATATTCATGATCTCTACAGTCGAGGGGATCACGATTAAAAAAAGGAAAAGACACACGTGCACATCCAGGCTTCAATTATTTACTATCAGGTTGTTTATATACATCTACATATATATATATATATATATATATATATATGTAGATCTATATAACGAGGAACTGTCTCCCTGCTCCCGACTAGGAAAAATTCCTCGGTACCCGGTGTCAGTGTCGCGGCCCGCGAGGCGGAAGACGCCGCAGCGATCTGCTGAGCTGTCGCTGCTCCACCGGCCGCCGACACTGACACCGGGTACCGATGAATTTTGGAAAGGTGAAATAGTTCAGAGTTAGTTCCGGTGTCTTGTATAAATATCTTTATGAATCCTGGTCCATGATGTTACGATCAGTAACAGAATGTTGGAGAGCGCTGGAGGCTGAAGACACACTCCTGAATGTAAACTGTGTATTTGTCTGTTTATTGACCGTTGTGACACTTATCTGTACTTACAGACCCGAGACCTTATTTATTATGAATATATTATTACCAGCTGGAAGTAACGGGGCAGGAAAACAATAGAAAGGCGTTTGATTTTGTTCCTCTGTGATTAAAGAGGTTTGGATTTTCAATATGTATTTTTATCAAACAATAACAGAACAAGTCCTGTAGGACCAAGCAAATCACACTGTGATTCATATTCCTTATGATCTGGTTGACAAACTGATCACACCTGGAGTTCTGCTGATGACGAGCGCCGGGTGGAATGGATCTGGTTCTGGTCCCGTGAGGTCCAAACCTCCAAATCACTATTTGACCTGTTTCTGAATGTTTGTTTTACAGTCGTCTGAGGCCTGGACCTCGTTCTTTACATCATCACTGTGGGTCGCTCTCTCAGAGGACATCAGTCCAGTGGGGGGGGGGGGGGGGGGGGGGGGGGGGGGGGCTGGTGATGGAGGTGATGAATGTCTGGAGTGTGGACAGCAAGAGGACGACGAGTGATCAGTCTCTGTGGGTGAGGTCCAGAGAGAGACGGGAGCCGAGAGGAGGAGTGAAGAGAGAGAGAGAGAGAGAGAGAGAGAGAAAGAGAGAGAGAGAGAGAGAGAGACAGAGAGAGAGAGAGAGAGAGAGAGAGAGAGAGAGAGAGAGAGAGAGAGAGAGAGAGAGAGAGAGACAGAGAGAGAGAGAGAGAGAGAGAGAGAGAGAGAGAGAGAGAGAGAGAGAGAGAGAGAGAGAGAGAGAGGGAGAGAGAGAGAGAGAGAGAAAGAGAGAGAGAGAGAGAGAGAGAGAGACAGAGAGAGAGAGAGAGAGAGAGAGAGAGAGACAGAAGTGGGAGCAGAGGAACAGAAAGAGGAGGATGGTGGAAGGAAGCGGAGCGTCTCCCAGTCTCTGTTCACATCCCTGGGAAACTTGAGGGGGGGGGGGGTCTTTATTCTCACTTTACTCCTCCACTGATTATCAGATAATCACATCTCACTGCCTCACCCCCTCGTCGTACACGAGCTCATCACAGCTGCTCAGTCTGGTCTAAAGCTTAGTGCTGCTCTCTGTGATGCAGTGAGCAGGAAGTGACGTCTTCTGCCGGGTGAGACGCAGAAAGTCAAAGGCCTTGAAGTAAACCCTTAATGAGAAGCTGCGTCAGACGAGGCTGGAAGTCTCTGAAATATCCTGCGGTTCACAGTGAGCGGTTCCTCACTCGTTACCTGCAGGAAGAACATTCATCTGACGTCTTTTCTTCACTGGCTCGACTCCACATGAGCCCAGAGTAGCATGCGAGTGAGCGGTCGATCTCCAGGCCTGTGACTTTCTAAATGCCTCCGATGAACTGACACTCATCCTCAGACCTGTTGTCATACGTTGAGACGGGACGGAGCGAGAGGAAACAGGAAGAGGAGGTGACGTGGTCAGACACTTAGTGCCACTGAGGATCTGAGGACCTCATCCACAGACCAGCTCCTCTCCGGCCTCAGGATGATGTCCCAGGTCTGATGTGGGTGTTCTACAGCAGGTCGATGGATGATGATCATTTTCATCCTTCAAAGTTTTGTCAGTTATTTCCGATGATCCAGAAGTTTAGAAACTTGTTCCCGGAGATTCACGTGATTTTAAATTCTTAATAAACAGTGTTTTTGTGCGTCAGGGCCTGAACCAGTCAACAACTTGAACCTTTAG
Organism: Scophthalmus maximus; assembly: GCF_022379125.1. NCBI lineage: Eukaryota > Metazoa > Chordata > Actinopteri > Pleuronectiformes > Scophthalmidae > Scophthalmus > Scophthalmus maximus. The sequence goes on from NC_061520.1 coordinate 294,408, forward strand.
CTTTAATACGTCAATTATCATGTAAACAGACCCGTTGATAATATTCAGTCTTATGTTTTCATTTCTCATATTCTGCCTTTCGTTTAAAATCATTTTAAATGTTGAAATTGAGTTTTGATTTGTTGGTGGAAACTGACTCTGTGTTTGTTGAATCTCTCCTCAGAGACGCTCATGGACTCGACCACGGCCACAGCGGAGCTCGGCTGGACCGTCTACCCCGTGTCAGGCTCCAGCGACAACAGCGTGAGTCACATGTGCTTCCGATCGCAGAGGTTTAGTCAAATAGATTTTTTAAATAATAATATTTTAGGACCTTTTCTTTGGGTTCTTGTCATATATCTAAATTTGCTGAATTACTGTCTGTTGGTGTTTTGGTTTCTCACGTTAAGGTCAAAGGTCAGTTAATAAACAAAACCTTTCCTGAAAACCTGGAAACAAATCTGCAAAGTTACACAGAAATAATTTGCATTCATGAACGATGTTTGAAAACTTTATTGCAGTTGATCTGAATTCACTGATTCATGACAAACTGCGTATGAATGAACAATCGTGCTCGCCATCCAGACGAGAGCAGTTGTGTTTCCACGTGCGTTGCCAGAGCGTCGGTTTCTCCGAGCCACATGAAGTCAGGCCACTTAGAGCCGGAGTCTGCGTCTCCTTCACTTCTCCGCTCACCACAAGACTTCACTTCACAGACCAACTGCAAACCAGAGAAGAAATGTTGTAGACTTATTTGCTGGTGCATTTCAAAAAACCACTGCCGATTTTATTCAATTATTTACGCTTCTGTGGTTTGTATCAAAGATGGTTTGAATTATCATGCTGTGTCTTTTTGCACTATAAAAAAATGGCCTTCAACAATTCAACAATTCCATGATACGACTTCAAAGTTTTTCAGCAACAATTTAGGGCAACTTCATCTCTCGCACCCTGAGGCCACGTCGCCGTCTCCTGCTGCTAATTCCTACAATCAATAGCAACGCACAAGGAGGCCGGCCGTCGTCTCCGCTCGGCTCTGGATCCAATCTTCTCCTTCCAGAGCTTACGCACACACATTCCAACTGCAAACACAGTTTACATCACATCGTGCTTTCATCTCCGCAGCACCGTCGATTCAGCAAAACATTCGCTCAGCCCATATTTCATAACCAGGTTGAATACCGAGTGGAAACTTGAAGAAGAAAGAAAAGCTCTAACACGAGCTGCAGTCTGATTCTGTGACGGTTCAATGTGTGCACTCATGTTCTATAGATGCTTCCTGTGCTCCGTTGTGAGCCTCTCTCTCAGTCAGGCTCAGATCGGCCTCATCACCAGGTTCTGTGGCGACGTGGCTGCGCTGGTCCGAGTGAAGAGCGTCTGTCCCTCGTGTCCCAGGGCAACAGGTGTGGAACCGGAGGCGCTTTACAGAAGCTATTGTCTTACACACACATATTCATGGCTTCGTGGGCTTAGCCGGTGGATCAGTGACGTCCAGCCGAGCGCCGCGCCAGCAGTTGCTTTCACTGCTCCGAGCGGCTTCGTGAAATATATCCCGACCCGACACGCGATACTCTGCGACTGGATGGAAACGCAAACACGTAACCGTGCGATACTGAGTCAGAAATGTTATCGCAGTTGTTCCACTCTTGTATTTTACAGGATATTTAAATACGTCCTGTCAAACCGTTGGTTTAAGAACTTCCTTTAACACACTGCTATAAAATCTGGAGGTTTTGAAAGTGATTTGTGGAAAACAATATTCCACTGGAGCTTTTCTAACCCTCTCTGCGTATATCTTGGCAGCTCCTCCTTTTAATTATGTAAAGTGACAGACAAACTTGTGTTGTCCCAGAGCCAGACAAGCATGACATTTTCATTATTCATCGCAAAAGCAAAAAACCCACATTCATAACTTGTGCAATATTTACCAAAGCAGAGTTTTATTCCAGGGCAGTTGAGGGAGTTTTGTGACTCCGCCCACACGTTGGTGTCTCAGAGATTCAACTCAAGTGTGCACAACATATTCATTTGACTTAACGATGCTAAATATCATGCACAGTTTGATTCCATAGTATTTTATATTGACAACTTCACCACTGACGCTCGTTGGTTCTCAGACAAAAGAGTAAACTGACTCTGCGTCCGTCCCTCGGAGGATCGGTCCCGGGACGTGTGAAGGGGCCAGAGGTCAAGTGGTCACTGTTTTCTTTCCTGCAGTGGAGCTGAGAGATGCGAACTTGGGTTCCGACCTCGTGACCCGCTCAAGTACTGACAACAGCACTCGTTCAGAAATAGACTTGTGGCCGCAAGGAGCTACTGTGGAAAACGGAGGTCTCCTGCAGGCGGAGGACATAATGAGGTGGTGTGTGTGGGTGAGGTTATGATTATGGATGTGTCATAATGTACCAGGATATGTCCAGTGTCACTCGGGGACACGGCAGGAAGAGCAATGTGCAGCACAAATCATTTCCTGGTGGTTGTTGGAATGTGAGATATGAATTATTGTTTTTACCTCTTTGTCTGTCTGAATTTATGATTCGCTGTGATTCTCAGTTAAAGGTGGAAATGTTCCTCCGGCTTCACATGTTGTGTTTCACGTAGTGGACACAGGAATCTGCTGCAGACAGATCTACTGACGACTGTGTGTGTGTGTGTGTGTGTGTGTGTGTGTGTTCCTCTCATGGCCTCTCATAGTAATTGAATGCAGAGAGTTGGTGTCATTTGTCTTTTGTCCCTCGAGGGAAACTTCTCCTGCTCTGACAGATTCACACACATCTGCAAATAAGACGAAGGTTCCTGGGAGTTTTCCACCAGGTCTCTCTCTCTCTCTCTCTCCCTCTCTCTCTCTCTCTCTCCCTCCCTCCCTCTCTCTCTCTCTCTCTCCCTCCCTCCCTCTCTCTCTCTCTCTCATTGTGTGAATTATGTATTTACCTCTGTCGGTGTCGGAGCAGTGATATGTGATGTGTCTGTCTTTCTCTCTCTCCCTCCCTTCATCCCTTTCTCTCTCTCTCTCTCCCTCCCTCCCTCCCTCTCTCTCTCCTTCCCTCCCTCCCTCTCTCTCTCTCCCTCCCTCCCTCCCTCTCTCTCTCTCTCCCTCCCTCCCTCTCTCTCTCT
>NC_061520.1:300000-305000 GCF_022379125.1 Scophthalmus maximus
ATCTCTCTCTCTCTGTGACATGTCTGTCTGTCTCTCCCTCACTCCCTCCCTCCCTCTCTCTCCATCTCTCTCTCTCTCTGTGACATGTCTGTCTGTCTCTCCCTCACTCCCTCCCTCCCTCCCTCTCTCTCTCCATCTCTCTCTCTCTCTGATATGTGTCTGTCTGTCTCTCCCTCCCTCCCTCCCTCCCTCTCTCTCTGATATGTGTCTGTCTGTCTCTCCCTCCCTCCCTCCCTCCCTCCCTCCCTCTCTCTCTCCATCTCTCTCTCTCTCTGATATGTGTCTGTCTGTCTCTCCCTCCCTCCCTCCCTCCCTCCCTCTCTCTCTCCATCTCTCTCTCTCTCTGATATGTGTCTGTCTGTCTCTCCCTCCCTCCCTCCCTCCCTCCCTCCCTCCCTCTCTCTCTCCATCTCTCTCTCTCTCTGATATGTGTCTGTCTCTCCCTCCCTCCCTCCCTCTCTCTCTCCATCTCTCTCTCTCTCTCTCTGATATGTGTTGTGTGTCAGCGACAGATTGTTCATGTTCTGTCAGAAACGAAGGAGCCGTTAAATGTTTGTGTGTTAACGTGACGGACGTGTCACTTTGTTCTGACCAGCTGTTCGACAACAGGCTGCTTCTCCTGAAGATGTTCTAAAAATATATCATTTATTCAAAGTATCATGAATGAAAAGTATCATGAATGAAAAGTATCATGAATGAAACTGAAAAGGCAGAAATAGAATCTAAAAGCTGTAAAATGAGGTGTTCAATATGATTTATCTCCATGTGGAAATGAAGCAGTTGTTTTGTGTCGATCCGTCCTCTCGTCTTGAACGAGTGTATGAAGCGTCCCCAGCTCGTCCACACGGACGTACAGTACGTACTTATCACAGTCTGACGTCGTGTTGACAGCGTCTGCGTGAGGAGCGGAGCTGCGGTCGACGTCCTGCAGCCAGGAAACACGTCGACCGCGTGTGTGCTGGCAGCAGATGTACAGGAAATTGAGAAATCTGACAACCTGACTGTTGCTGGCAGTATGATATATATATACATATATACATATATATATATGTATGATAATGTATGGAATACGGTCCCAGCCGACGCGTCACCAACACGAGTCTGTCTGCAGACGATGGGAAGTGGTTCATTGTATCTTTGGTGTTGATTCATCAGGCCTGCGACTCTGACGTGTTTGAAACCTCCTGTACTTTAAAATGTCTCCTCACTGGTCAGTAAAATGAATCAGCAGCTGCTCTGTGCTCTGTGCAGGAGTTTGGTAATTCGTTGCCACAAAGAGGAGGAAGAGTTACGAGACCCTGGACTAATGTTATCGTCCAGCTGCTCGGCTGCACCTCAGAGCGACTCTCTCTCCTCCAGTGGCAGAGATATTGATCCTCGACCACCGAACTGTTACACCTCATATAACTCCAGAGGAGGAGCGGCCGACTGTCGACGGCTGAGGATTTAGATTTTTCTGTGCAGACAATCTGTCTTTAAATATTGCTGCTTTATATAAATCCAGATAGTGCAAAGAGTTAAATGTATTATTAATAATAATGATAAGATTGACATAGCACCTTTAAACCAGGGTTTACAGAGTTTTACTAGACAAAGCAGACAGACGATACAGTGACAGTGTCAAAATGTGTTTAATAAAACATAAGAAATAAACCATCGACAGGAAAATATTGCATTAAAACAATAAATACAAATTAAACGAATGAGAACAACGAAAAGAAAAGGGCGACATTGCATAAAAGCAAAAAAAAATTGAATAATATAATAAAATACAATAGGGGGCCTTTATTTGGCAGGAAGGTAGTTGCAGTAATTAGTTTGGGGAACAGTAAGAAAACAGTTTTACCTGATCTTTAATTCTTATTTTGTTATCATTGTGAATAATCACCAGGTCAGACTTGTCGGTATATTTCAAACATTTGCTAATGAAACAGAAACACCACGGTTCTTTGAAAATGACTTCACACGCAGGATCCCTGGTGTTCGTTTCGTCGGCGACGCCCAGCAGGTTCAACACAACACTGAACATTATTTACAGACACTGTTCGACCCAGAATTATTAGAGCCAGACGAGAGCAATTAAAAAATAAAACAGAGTTCTTTTGTTTGGAGCCAGCCGTGCGTTCAGTTTCACACCATTGCCTTTTCATCGTTTGTGTGTGTGTGTGTGTGTGTGTGTGTGTGTGTGTGTGTGTGTGTGTGTGTGTGTGTGTGTGTGTGTGTGTGTGTGTGTGTGTGTGTGTGTGTGTGTGTGTGTGTGTGTGTGTGTGTGTGTCCAATGTGCCATTGAAGAAAAATAACTCTTTACTTGTTGTTTACCTTGAAGTCTTTATAGCGTCGCGTCGAATACTGTTGAGAAATATACAGAATATTTCAAAAAACCAATGAGCTCCTGATAATATTTTGATGCCTTTGGTTATTAAGATCATTTGATCATTGTGGTGTCAAACAGCTGTGTATGTTACATGTTGAGTATTGAGGCCGAGTTCACTCTGAACCAGAAAAACAACATTTTGCCGAACGTAACAGGATCTCAGTGGAATCATCCATCATCATACGAGGGTCAGCCCCGCCCCTCGGACTAATCCATCCTGACATCCAGCACCAGCGTTACCTCCACCTCCTGTACTCTGAACACATGACCACCTTCTGACAGCGCCCTCAGTGAGGAGTCGGGGCAAAGCTGCGAAAATGAAGACGTTTCTTCTAATTTCACACTCGCTGCCTGATCGTTAGCTTCTTATTATGCCTCATTTGCTTCCCTCCACTGGCTGTGATGAAAGGAGGCCAAAGAGGCCACGGCAGGACAAAGAGGGGCCCTCCATCAAAACACATTTTGTTTGGGGTCTTTTTGAGCCTGGCTTAACCCCCCACCCCCTCCCCCACATCACTGCCAGCACTATCCCCTCTCTGCGTCCCTCATTAGCAGCAACCCCCACCTGGTTCCACATGAAGTTTATTAAACGCTGTTCGTCCGATCCTCTGTGCTCGTCTGTAATTGGCCGGCGGCCTCCTGCCCACCGACGATTGGGAAGGTCAATAGCTGCTCATGACCCGGGACGATGACGTCTGCCCACACGACAGACGGAAGTGGAACCAGCCTGAACAGAGTCGCAGTAAACAGGAAAACGGACTGTTCTTTGATTTGACTCTAAGATTCAGATGAACAAAGTCTGAATCATCATCCATCTCATAATCCTCATTCTCGTCGACTGGCTCCTGTTGGGGGTTTGGGTCGAGCTTCACACTCGCACGGATTAATCAGGGCATGAGAATTATGTCCTAATTAGTCCGGGGGTGTTTGATGAAACGCTGGGTTGCAACAAGAGGTTGACTTTCTTCTCCCGACCCATGGAAATCTGTCAGATTCCTCAGAGAGTGAGCTCTAATCTGAGAAATGATATCAGCTGTGAAGTGAAGAGTGAAGGGGGATGAGGAGCTGCAGGAGCAGAGGAGGCAAAGTGGCTCTCGGGTTGAGGACAGGGTTTGATCCTCTGTGGAGCTGCGGAGGTCAAGGTCAGGACCTGGTCGGTGGTCAGGACCTGATCGGTGGTCAGGACCTGATCAGGACCTGCTCAGTGGTCAGGACCTGATCGGTGGTCAGGACCTGATCAGGACCTGCTCAGTGGTCAGGACCTGGTCGGTGGTCAGGACCTGATCAGGACCTGCTCAGTGGTCAGGACCTGGTCGGTGGTCAGGACCTGATCAGGACCTGATCAGGACCTGCTCAGTGGTCAGGACCTGCTCGGTGGTCAGGTCCTGATCAGTGGTCAGGACCTGACCAGAGTAGATTGACTTTGACTGTGGAAACTTCACGTCATGTTTCCTCGTCGCTTCACTCTAGAGAAGGAACAACGTCCATGACCGTTACAGGACTTCTATGAACGTGTCCTATTAAAAGACAATAACAACTAGGACACGCCGTCTCATCAAGCGGAGCCTCTCCGCTCGGTTCTCGGGAGCTGTGGCGGTTGCAGCACCGTGTGACTTCAGTCTCAGGACTCTGTTAGTTCAGTTTCTTCACATAGTTGTCGGCTGCTGTGTTAATGTTTAACATCTTGTGTATGTAACTGTTGGATCTGTCAGAATAAACCTTTTCACATGCGTCTCTCTGAAGTCCGACAGTTATTTAACATGAACACAAAGTCGTGAGTCATCCTGCGTTTCCTGCTGAAATGAGTCGATTCCATATATTGTTAATAAAACGAAGTCATCATCTAACTGAATTTATTGGAGTTCAGAGAAACCAAGAAAATGGACGACATGCTGGAAAGGTTGTTTCTCATTTGCTCCTTAAGACTTGTTTAATTCATCAATTCAACAGTTATTGGAGGAATGAATGTTCTTTGAACAATGTCAGTTCAGTACATGAAAAATGTGTTATCAATGGGGAATTTGATGTTTTCTATTATTAATCTGCTGAATTTACTGCTTGACAGCGGAACTTCACTTAATGGAATGAATCAGTTAAACTTTCCTCACTTACCATGTTTCTTTATTTAATTAAAACTCCTCTGTTTTCTGTGTGTTCTTGTCAACAGTGGGAGGAGGTGAGCGGTTATGATGAGAACATGAACACCATCCGGACGTACCAGGTCTGCAATGTGTTCGACAACAACCAGAACAACTGGGTACGGACAAAGTACATCCGGCGCCGTGGGGCCCAGCGGATCCACGTGGAGATGAAGTTCTCGGTCAGGGACTGCAGCAGCATCCCCAACGTACCGGGCTCCTGTAAAGAGACTTTCAATCTGTACTACTATGAATCGGACGCTGACACGGCCACCAGAACCTCACCGGCCTGGATGGAGAACCCCTGGATCAAGGTGGACACCATTGCAGCAGACGAGAGCTTCTCCCAGGTGGACCTGGGAGGCAGAGTGATGAAGATCAACACCGAGGTCCGGAGCTTCGGCCCCGTGTCGCGAAACGGCTTCTACTTGGCCTTCCAGGACTACGGAGGCTGCATGTCGCTCATCGCCGTCCGCGTCTTCTACCGG
>NC_061520.1:312500-325000 GCF_022379125.1 Scophthalmus maximus
ATTTAGATTCTGAGAGAACAATGTGATGTTCCCAAGGAAGAGGCTACGTTTAATTAACAGCTAGCTCCGGTGCCAGAGACCACACGAGGAAACGACACGAGGAAACAACGCGAGGAAACGACGCGAGGAAACAGAAAGTATCTCAGGATTAAAGACACCATCTGTGTGAATCCTCGGAGGTGGTCGCGTCTTATCTCCGCTCTGCTTCAACAGAGTCAACAACCAAATCAAATCAGTTTATATTGAGATTTATTTTACTTTGGGATTTAATTCCAAAATGTTTAGAAATCCGCAGGCTAATGTCAACGCAGGGGTCAGAGCGACACAGAGTTCGTGCCTCAGCTTCTCTGGGAGGTTATTGAGTTTGTTGAGTTATCATCTCTCTGCTGCAGCGTTCGGCCTGGTTTCTCTTTACCAGCTGACGGAGTGAATCCACATTCTTCATTCATTCACTATGTCAATGTCCAGACCCAAGAGAAACACTCACACACTCACCATGAAATAACTTCAACAGACGAAGTTTAACTGTCATTTAACTGAATGTTCAGAATCACGAGCGTCCGCTCACATGCACTGACCACATGCACTGACCACGCTAACATGCACTGACCACATGCACTGACCACGCTAACATGCACTGACCACATGCACTGACCACATGCACTGACCACGCTAACATGCACTGACCACATGCACTGACCACGCTAACATGCACTGACCACATGCACTGACCACGCTAACATGCACTGACCACGCTAACATGCACTGACCACGCTAACATGCACTGACCACATGCACTGACCACATGCACTGACCACGCTAACATGCACTGACCACATGCACTGACCACGCTAACATGCACTGACCACATGCACTGACCACGCTAACATGCACTGACCACGCTAACATGCACTGACCACTCTAACATGCACTGACCACATGCACTGACCACGCTAACATGCACTGACCACATGCACTGACCACGCTAACATGCACTGACCGCGCTAACATGCACTGACCACGCTAACATGCACTGACCACATGCACTGACCACGCTAACATGCACTGACCACATGCACTGACCACGTTAACATGCACTGACCACATGCACTGACCGCGCTAACATGCACTGACCACGCTAACATGCACTGACCACATGCACTGACCGCGCTAACATGCACTGACCACGCTAACATGCACTGACCACATGCACTGACCACGCTAACATGCACTGACCACGCTAACATGCACTGACCACATGCACTGACCGCGCTAACATGCACTGACCACGCTAACATGCACTGACCGCGCTAACATGCACTGACCACGCTAACATGCACTGACCACATGCACTGACCGCGCTAACATGCACTGACCACGCTAACATGCACTGACCAAGCTAACATGTGCTGACGACACTAACATGCACCGACCACGCTAACATATGCGCTGACAGTGCAAACGTGCTGACGACGCTTACATGTCCACACATGGCGGGAAGAATGTTCGCGATATTCCATATCCCAGTGTGGCATGTTAGCATGCTAACATCAGCTAATTAGCATTGGCTATCCAATATACAGTTTACGACGACGATGGGAATGTCAGCTAAGATTTGGCCTGATGATGGCGCCAGATGAAACGTATGAACGTGTGTCACAAATGTTCCCTCAACCGTTGTTGAAAGTCTGAACCAGAGGGTTTGACAGGGTAAAGGAAACTGACCTGCCGGTGTCGAGGACAAAGTCAACGGATCAAAGTTGATTCACACATTCATATCTTTATGTACCGACACATGAAAAGAAACATTATCACGTAGAAAATAAAGACAGAATATCCTGTCACACACATAGTTGTTGGTATTCCATATTGTCACTGCCTACTGTAGCATGTGGATCATGGAGGCGAGCGCCATCATCCAGGGGCCTGGTTGAATCTGAAGCCTCGTCGAGGGGCAGAGTTTTCCGTGGCTGCGGGGGACAACTCGACAGCTCGACAGCTCGGCTTTGTAAACGGACTACTTACAGAATGTTCTGGATGTTAAAACTTTTTCTACCTCCCCACGGGCAGCTGCTAAGCAAATAAATTACTCTATATAATGAGCTGTTCCCCTCTGCTGTGGAATTCCCGAGCTCTCGGCTGAAAGGTATTCGCTTCGCCACGCTTTCTTTCATTCTTACAAGTCTTGTAAAGAACTGGGTTCATGGAGAGGATACCATTCTTTTTCTTTCAGCCACGCTTTGGAAGATGAAAGGCGTAGCACAATCTGCCAGGCTAATCCTTATCTAGTTAAAATATTCCTTCCATACATGATCACTGTCACTGGTTAGCGGGTGAGAATGATCTGCCCCTGCTCCTCCTCACCACCTCTCGCTCGCTGCGTTGTGATTGGAGCTTTTCTTAGCGTTTACTGTAAAACCTCAGGGATTTTCTGTTTATGCAGAATTTATATGGAGGAGGAGGTGAGACAGTAAACAAGGATCTAATGAGGAGGCGGCTCGGCGCTGCCTCGTGTGGAGGAATAACAATCTCTTCCTGCGCGAGTTTAAGTATCAAAATGTTTTTATGTCCCCATCATGTTTAGAAATTAGACAGTAATTACTGTTTAATTTCTTTTTAGTGGGCGACGTGTTGCCTTTCTCTTCCTGGTTGTTCTCGCTCACACAGGTTTCTGGTAACAAAAGGGTTTAAACTATCGTAGAACGAGCTTTTAATTGGTTGTGAGAAAAAAAAGAGCTGTTTCAAAGAGAAGACAGAGCCCAGATACATCAGTAGCCTAGTTATTGGTTTATCCATTGAACACCAAACTTTTTACAGTAACTTATTCAAGTTCAGTATCTCAATTTGATTGTATTGGTACAGAACCAACTCACCACAAACATGATCTCCAGGCACTTTACACAGTAAGTTAGTACGACAGTTGTGATTCCATATTGTTGAAAATCCATAACCTCTGCTGGTCTTTTACTATTGACAAGACAAAGGAGGAAATATAAGATTTGATTTCCTCTTTCCTAAAGATACTGACTTGCTGCCCTGCAGAGCGTTACTCTTTGAATGTGTACGAGTGGAGGAGAAGCTGAACAGAGAGAATCACTGGACGTCGACTGCCCTGCAGGGTTTTCACCACAGAGCCTCGATCGGCCTCGTCCAGTGCTGATGCCTGTGAAACGCTCCTTCGTGTCCAGTCTTCTGGTTTATTATGGTCACGGTACAGAATCCTCTGCTGGGGTGTTTTCATTCCATCCTGTCAGCGTGGCCCCGTCCCGACACTCAGCAGGACCGCAGCTCCGACACCGGCGTCTCTTCTCTGTGGAGCATCAGGCTCAAAGTCTCGGCTGGAATACATTAGTCGTACTTATTAATCTGCTCTCTGTGTTTATTCACTATGCAAAGTCACGACGAGGCTGAGGATTTTCATATGGATGCTTTGTAGCACTTTGAGATTAGTTTCAAAGCTAAAGTGCGTTACAAATAAAATGTATTATTATTTGTGATTATTATTTTGGCTGAAACAAACAGACGCTGCTTGTCATAACAAGTGAGATGGAAAGAAGTGAAGAATATCAGAGGAAACACCCAGATACATTGCAGAGTGATACGTCATCTCTTATAACCACACGACGTGATGTTGTGTACTTCCTTCAGCATCAACATATGAATTGGTTCAGTTTAGGGCAGTTAATATATGTGTTGCTTCACATTATGGATTTTGTTTGTCAGTTCTGAAGAACAGTCTGGTATACTCAATATACCACGGCTAAGAACCAATCAGATCGCTTGATTTGAGCTACCCGTTTTATAATTTGAAACAAACCATCATCGGAGGGCTGATCTGAATAAGCTGTAGCTGCAACATTTAATGCATTGCTACTGTAACCAATATTTAATTTTCTGACTTCACGATTATGTCATTCCTATCACATGATCATGAATTATGTTTTGATCTGTAAAAGCTTTAAGTCGGACAGGAGGAAGAGAATCTTTGAGAAATGCTTTATTGGACTGTGATTGATGATTCTGATCAATATATAAACTTCAGATTGTCGGGAAAGAAGTTAATCATCTGGATAGTTTGAGGAAAATCCGTTCATTCGTTGTTGAATTATTTTGCACACACACACACACACTCGCACACCTTGAAGGTAGATGTAATGACATTAACACTGAGCAGCATGTGACATGTTCAGCCATCATGATCAATCTCTCCTCACGAGAAAAGACATTTTGGATCTGAGAGATGCTGATACGCTGATGTCACTCTTTCCTTGATCCCTCCTCCTTGTGACCTTCTTACTAAATATAGTAATTAGTGTATTGATTTGTGGATGTGGTGCATTCACAGCACGGCTCCGGCATAATGAGCCATTTCATCAGATTGAGATCTGTCTTCCTGCAGGAGGAAGAATCAGCCACGTGTTCTGAGTGAGCTCGGTTCTGTTTCATCCAGTAGGTCAAAGCACCATCACGAATTCATGATGGAGTCTTGAACACATGAGCACACGTGTGTTTTCTATGCAGTAACCCAGTGAGGTTAAATATTAAAGCATCAAATTATTAATCTTTTATCACAGCGTTGAATGTTTACATCTGCTCCCGAGGCCATCGGAGTCGTGAGATCATGAGAATCCACCGGGCCTGTGAGCAGCGGGATGGAGTCTGGATCATTCAGTGTTTAACGTGTGGCAGCGGGGAGGAGGGCCAATGGAAGCTTGGCACACAAAGGTTTAAATTCCATCTGTGTGTGCACCTCGCCAGCAGGCAGACGTCCATCACCGAAGCTTTGATTGAGATCGTGGCTCTGACGTGCTTCGTTATCTGTCAGTGTAGCAAGAGCGACGGGCACCGACAGGATCTCTGGCAGTTGGGATCCAGAAACACTGGCGTTGTTTAATCTAAACAGTTGGGTGGCATGTTTAAACATCTCCGTGTTTATCTCGGTTCCCTTCCAAGCAACACAGCTGCCCTGTCAAACGTCTGCCGCAGGCTAAAGCATGCGAACGCTAACAATGCATTAGATTCATCACTTTCATTAACAGTCTTTCAGTAAACATTCATCATTAGAGGATTTGGCCTCACTGGAAGAAGACTGTCATTCAGCCACATCACAAAACCCTGAGAACAGAAGTCCTTCCTCCCTCTTCAGCGGCTCACAGACCCTCCGGTCTTCAGCACAATGAGGCTTTTGTGGGCTCGTCTTGTCTGTCATCTCCCTGGTTCTGTTGATACGGGCCTCGTGCTGAGAGCGTGCTCCTCATACGCTGCGCTAAGCGCCGGCTAATTGAGCTTGTCGAGCCAGAACCTGTTAGTGTGCTGATAAGAAGGTATGTGACCTGTGAGGAGCCCCTGGTGGTGACCTGTGGAACACTGGCAGACAGGCGGTGCATCCTGAACAGAATCTCTGTCTGTGTTCTCCCCTGTTCCTTATCAAACTGAGTCTGAGCCCCTCCCCTGTTCCTTATCAAACTGAGTCTGAGCCCCTCCCCTGTTCCTTATCAATCTGAGTCTGAGCCCCTCCCCTGTTCCTTATCAATCTGAGTCTGAGCCCCTCCCCCTGAGTCTGAGCCCCTCCCCTGTTCCTTATCAATCTGAGTCTGAGCCCCTCCCCCTGAGTCTGAGCCCCTCCCCTGTTCCTTATCAATCTGAGTCTGAGCCCCTCCCCCTGAGTCTGAGCCCCTCCCCTGTTCCTTATCAATCTGAGTCTGAGCCCCTCCCCCTGAGTCTGAGCCCCTCCCCTGTTCCTTATCAATCTGAGTCTGAGCCCCTCCCCCTGAGTCTGCACATGACTTGTTTCTAAAGTATTCGGAACAGGAGATGATCAGGGTTCATGAAATCTGATCTTTTAACTCACTCACGTTTACACAAATTACTCTGAGTCCTCTCTGGATCTCTTTTGGAAACCAAAGTGTTCTGGTATTCCAGCCATGTTAAAACACGCGTAAAGAATTTTTGCGCATGGTATTTCATGCATGTCTGCTGTGGATGAGGATTTTAGTCTGAGTGCAACTGACATGACCCCCACCAGGATAATCCGGCTGCCTCCAGGAACCCAAGACTAATCTGCCAGTCTCCCTTTTTGCAGGACTTGACTAATTCCATGCCACCTCAACTTCTCTAACACCTTCGCTAACATTTGTTGACCACCCCGGCCACAAAACTGCATTTAGACCCTAACGTGTGTCAGTGTGTGTGTGTGTGTGTGTGTGTGTGTGTGTGTGTGTGTGTGTGTGTGTGTGTGTGTGTGTGTGTGTGTGTGTGTGTGTGTGTGTGTGAGTGTGTGTCTGTGTGTGTGTGTGTGTGTGTGTGTGTGAGTGTGTGTGTGTGTGTGTGTGCATGTGTGTGAGTGTGTGTGTGTGTGTGAGTGTGTGTGTGTGTGCATGTGTGTGCATGTGTGTGAGTGTGTGTGTGTGTTTACAGTTTCCATAAACCTATGAGTATTGAACAGTTTCCATCTGTCTCTCGGTGAACTGCTGGTCTGCAAATGGCACAAACAGATGTAGTTTTAATGACTCACATGACCGTCGGCTCATGAGTGAATACAGGAGCTCTCCACCAGAAGGTAGAGGCGTCTACTCAACCATTATATTCTTACAATAACCTTTTCAGCACCTCCGCATTAACGTCAGGGATGATATGTGCCGGCCTGTGTGACTATGTCAGACATGCAGCGCTGGAATGTGCCGTGTCGTGCCAAGGGGAAAGCTGTGCCCTCAGGGGAGGTGGGCTGCGTCAAGGTTGTGTGTGTGTGTGACTGGTGCACTTCAACCATACGTCTAATCCAGTCTGACTGAGGATGATTGACATGCGTTTCACCAGAGACTCTCCACCACGAGTGAGGTGTGGATTTAAAACCCCATGTACATTAAATTACATTAATTAATTTGTATTACATTACATTCATTTAGCAGACACTTTTGTCCAAAGCAACTTGAGGTGCAGTTGCCCGCCATGAATCCTGGGAGAGGTCGAGCCAGGGAGGATCCGACCGCTGGACCCCTCGTTTCTCTGGACAGGAAGGACACATTTGTTGGTCGCGTTTGAAGTCAAGTCGCACTGTTGTGGCACAATCGGTCTGCCAACTGAAGGAGGCGGAGCCTGAGTTGGGACACTGAAGAGACAGTTTCCCGTCATGTCCATCAGTGTCTTCAACCACAAGACTTTGAAAGGCTCCACGTACTTTGTTCTCCAGCAGTGATCTCTCTCCACCCTCTGTCAGTCAGTAACGCTTCATGTTTCTGGACCTTGTGAGATGAACGGGGTCAAACTGACCCGAGTGGAAAACTCTGGGCAGGTTCCTGCAGCTGCTTCCTTTTAAGGTGTTTGAGCAGATTTGTCACGGAGAAGTTTGAAATATGTTGTTGATGTTGCTGTCAAGTTGGCAATCGCTCTGTTGCTTTGTGAAGACGGGCAGATGGTTTACAGTTGGTACAATGATACAATGATTCCCTTGGAAAGAACATCGTGGATGTCGTCAATCATCAGACCGCCCTCTCATAAACCTGTCAAGTCAATTTACTGCGTGAAGTTATGCGTTTGTGCTTTAACAGTAACTTCACATCATCACAAGTTAATCTTTTAATGGGCCAGGCAGGAAAAACAAAATCCAAAATACACATTAAAAGAAACCACCGCTTCCTCTCGTCTTCACATGCCAGTGGGTGAGGTGCAGACGGACGGCACCTGGTCGAGCGGAGATCAGAAAACCAGAAAAGGTTCTCGGAGAAATTCTAAATCAAGATCAACAGATAAAAAATTCAGTAGGTACATATCACATGAACACATTCCATACGGATGATGTCACGGTGGTTTTCCCTCTTATTCTCTCAATCCCAATGTGAGAAGTATAATG
This sequence comes from Scophthalmus maximus, assembly GCF_022379125.1. Taxonomy (NCBI): domain Eukaryota; kingdom Metazoa; phylum Chordata; class Actinopteri; order Pleuronectiformes; family Scophthalmidae; genus Scophthalmus; species Scophthalmus maximus. The sequence continues at coordinate 320,350 of NC_061520.1, forward strand.
AGATAAAAGTGACGATTCATGTGTGATTCTCTGCAGCAGAATCACTCGTCTCTCACCTCAGAGGATGTGAGTCAATCCTGAGAACTGATGCACTGCAGCAGCTCTCGGACTTTAATACTGTCTGAAAACGTTCATTTGTTATTGACCGTGAACACACAAATATATTTATCTAAATAATAATTAGTATATATATGAATATATATTCATATATATACAAGTGTTTCCTCACAGTTCGACACCACTGCTGTTAGAGAGCAGCCATTTGGTGCAGACCCTCTGAACGAGGGGGGACGAGTTCGACTCGAGGAATAAACTCATCAGCAGGGAAGTTGCCACGGTAACTGAGGACCAGCTCTGTGTGAGCGGGGTACTTAATTTCACCGACCCCCTGGGTCCGTGCTGAACAGCCTCCATTGATCAGGACAACCGGGAGGGAGAGCGTCCAGCCGAGCCCCCTCCTCTGGCCGGTCGTGGAGGGGGAGGAGTCGCGGAGCAGCGCAGGGATTCTTGTTTGAAATGAATCAATGACATATTTAAAGGCTAATTAGTCGATCCGTTCACTGGAATCGCTCCGAAGAGACGCTGAATCACGTGTGACTTCAGTCCTTCAGGTGAAACCTTCTGCTGGTTGTTATCTTCTGTCACATGATCAGAGAATCTTCACTTCACCGAGTCACATTCACGAGACAATACATCAAATCCTTCACAAGAAGCTTCCGAAGATATTCAAATGTTTTCCTCCCACTTACCGACTGTCGAGAGAAAATGAGTGGTTTGGTTGAATCTCATGTGAAGTCGATTCGTTCCAGCTGCTGTTTTTCCTCTTGTAGATCCGATGATAAGACGTCGCTCAGACTGTCCGACTCTCCGACTGAACGCTGGTGGTCAGGACGTTGATATGATCTTTAATAAACACTCCAGGGAGAGATATGAACATGATACTTGTTTATCTTCTCTGATTGGTTTGAAGTGTGTGCGTGTGTGTGTGTGTGTGTGTGTGTGTGTGTGTGTGTGTGTGTGTTGGAGGGTTACACAGGGACAGTGACAGGACTCCTCACCAGCTGCTCCTTACAATACTGCCCCCCTCCTCCCTGTGACCCCCCCCCCCCGTCCCACTCACTGGACAACACGCAGCCCCTTCATGCCACCTGTCCGTCAGCGCGGCTGCACCTCGGGGAGCCTCTGTCACTGAGCTCCGAGCTGCTGTTTGCCGCCTTTGTTTGGATTCTGGTGAAGTCCCCCCCCCCCCCCCCCTCCATCCCCCCTCCCTCCTGGTTTTCTCTCACACTCCGTCCTGCTCTCTTTTGCTCTCTGTCCTTTGCAAACACAGAGAGACTCGTACATTCAGACTCGTGATTGCCTCTGTCAGCTATTTCCTACATCTGCCTCCGGACACAAAGGAGCCACCATCATGCCCCCCCACCCCCACCCCCCCACCTGCACCGGTCAGGACTCTGAAGCAGATAGGACAGATTGAAATCAGCATGGAGCTGGTGATATTTCACCAACTCCGTCAAGCTCCAGAACAGTGAAGCAACTTTGTCGGGAGCTTTATTTCACGGACCGCTCGGCGTAATTCATCCTGTATTGCTTCTTATCTCTGCCGAGACGTTAATGTGAATTCCGGACCAGAGTCGTGAGTCGTCAGCAGGTCGCTGAGGTTATTTATCCCACATTCGTCCCGCTGTCATCAGCAGTCTGAGGCTGAGGTCCGGGTGCAGCCTGTGGAACGGAGCGGAGAAGCCGCCTCACATGGAAATGGCTCCCGTTGCCCTGGCAACAAGCCGTCCTTGAGCAAAGGGCGCATTCGGGGGTTTGGGAGGCCGAGACACTGACACACCCAGTCAGATCACACAGACAGTTCAGACACATGGATCTGTGTGTACTGTAAACACACACACCCCAACACATTTATGAATCATAGCTGCTGGAGAGCGTGAATGTGACGGGATGCGTCCTCGTCCGTGCACCGACTCTCCAGCAGGTGATCTGTCGAGGACGAGGGGGGAAGCTGTTAAGAGCCTGACGTGATCACGCCTCCTCACTTTCTACCTGTCTCACGTTCAGGCCCTGCTCCACCTGAGAAGACCGCCGTAGTTCTATCCCCTGAGGAGTAACTCGCTCCCGGTGTCACGTGACAGTGAAAGTTCAGCTCGCATGCGACGTTAAGTTGGTGCCTTTGTTGGGGAGAGAACTTTGTAACGGTTTTAACAGGACGAGTCACCGGTCACAGAGAAGCTCGGGCTGCTGTTGTGCAAACACATCTGAAATGTGTAATCATGTGCTTTAACCACGTCGTCCTGAATCAGGGCTGCAGAGAAATGAGTTCCTAATCGTTGTGCAGAATTATTGAACCGAATTAATTTGAATTAGACTGTTTGGTAACCAGGGAACAACCATACGTCTGCTCATCCCCCTCCACGTGCAATAAGAATGAATCCGCCGCAGTTTCATTGTGCAGCTGGGTGAAGATCTGTCGTCACTGATGATGGGACACGAGGCAGCGAGCTGCCGTGCGATGTGGATCCTGCAGGTTGATGGATGCCGACAAAGGGCCCGGTCCTGCCGCAGCCCGGTGCAGCCTCGACATCCTCCGGAGAGCGAGCTGTCAGGTGATCTGCCTGCATGAAATGACCCTTCACGCTTTACTCCCCACAAGCGCCGCCCTCCAGCTCTGGCGCGTCCCACCTCCAGCGTGTGTGTGCTGCCTCAGATGCTTGTAATTTCACCGTTCTTCCCCCCGCCCTGAAAAAAGGGAAAAAGGGAAAAGAAGTTGGAAGGCAGTGAGAATTCCAGACGTTGGACTGAGCTGCCTGCGTGGCTCCAGTGAAACTGCCCTTTCATCTGCGTCTCCTCCTCCACTGACAGATGGTAGTTATCAGACACTATGGAAATACTGCGGTGAAGATAGTTTTCACTGATTCTTTTTCTTTTCCTCCTTTGGTATTTATGACCTGATGATCACCACGAGAGCGTTGTGGTCTGAAACAGCGTCACTCGGCAGCGTTGGTGGAGTTGAGAGTCTAACGTTTGCCACATGGGAGTGACGCACGAACCCCAGAGAGGCCGAGCGCTGTCGCACGACCACGAGCGCTTCGGTGTTCGTGTGTGTGATTATCTGATCGGTCGATCAGTGATCACTGATGGATCAGAAACTAAGTGAAACAATCAGAGTTTTTCTCTGTTTTAAATCTTTGTCAATTGGAAATCGTTGGGTTTTGGTCGACTGGTCGTGTTGAGCTTTGGGAAACTATAACGTGTTCTGATCCTGGTTCCAGTATCGGAGAAGTGTAACAGAGATATGGTTATTTGTGTTCTGTGTAGCAAACAGCTGGTAAAATACATCGTATAAGAAATATTTGAATGCACTGGTATCAGATACGCAAAGTCCAGGAATCTGAATCCGTATCGAGAAGAGAAAAATGGGAAGAGAATTTGACCTTTTACCGACATCGTCAGATAAACAAAGTCGAACAAAGTGTTTTCTCATGGCGTCATTATATCATTATATCATTATATCAGTATCTGGTGTTTGCAGAAAGTCGAGTCGAGGATGTTCAGATGCAACGGGAGCCAGTTACACCGCTCACAGGACGAAGATGAGGTACGGTGACACGTGACAGTTGTGTCTACATCAACAGGCCGACTGACGCGTCACATTCTACAACAAGGACACGTCTGCGTGACAAGATGTCGTTTACAACCAGGACCTACCTGCTCCACAGTGTCTGAGCGTGTTCTTTATGGTCATAGACGAGGAGATCAGGAGAAATAAGGTCAGTTAGTGGGAAATGAGTTTACACCAGTTGTTCTCTCCTGGAGTATTTTTAGCTGCGCTGACATTCTGAACGCGGCTCCGCTCTTCTTCTCTCTGTCCTTGTAAAAACCAAACCTGCGATGCCGAGGCCTCGTGTCCTCTGCTTTTATTAGCTGCTTTACTCTTTATGGTCTTTGCTTATTTATGTGTTGATGTATGTGCATGGGAGGAAAATGGAATTAACTGAGCTCGCTCCCTCTCTCTCTCACACACACACACACACACACACACACACACACACAGGGTCTGGTGTTTCCTGGGAGTGTGTACTGTACATGTGTTTTTGTGTGTTCCCTCCGAGCTCATTTCCCAGGTGTCCCACATTTCCAGCTAATCTGCTGCTCACGTTGGCTCCTAATGTGAGGGGGGGGGTGTGTGTGTGGGGGGGGGGGAAGCAGCAGCTTAGAGCAAAAATGCTGAGAGACAAGTCTGAGAGGGGAAAGTCACTTTGCAATCCTGCTGTCTTCCCATACTCCGACCGACACACACACACACACACACACACACACACACACAGGTCGTCGTCAAAGCTCAGATCTCGTGGTGAGATTTATGACTCAAGTTATTAGAGTTCAAATCACCTCATCATTACAAAAGTTGCAGTAATGTCTTTTTCTTAAGACCATGAAAGTCCCTGTGTCCGTATTACAGTTGTTTCAGTGGTGAAGCAGAAGCGCTGCTTCGCTGCTGGAGGTTAAAATGATGTCGAGCATCAGAACCATTAGAAACGACCTTGAGTTTGAGAGGAGCTGATTTCCACCTGGTGGTCGATCAGTGGTCGACCTCACACACTGTGGGAGTCTCCGACCTGCTCATCACACACACACACACACA
>NC_061520.1:330000-347500 GCF_022379125.1 Scophthalmus maximus
CCGTCGTCCGTCCACACGTCTGACCGACGCTCGGGACTCGGCCGCCCCCTCCTCACCATCACGCAGCCCGGACTCCGGGCCGGTGCGGAGGTTACTGGGCCAGGGGCCCCCGGCTTTGTGACGGGGGCAGGAGCGGAGAATGGGCCCAGGCGAGACGCTCTCTTGTCATGCCAATGAAGCTGTTTGAATTTGAATTTGAATTTGAGGTTGACACTGAGGTTGAGAGAGAGAGAGGCTGGAGGATACACTGGAGCGAGGGAGCGAGGGAGCGAGGGGGGGTCGGTGGTCTTACTAAAACAAAGTGGGGGGCGAGTGAGAGAACCAGCTCCTTTCAGCGCTTCCTCCTCGCTCTCGCTCTCGACGTGTTGAAAGACCGAGAGGAGGGAAAAGATTTGATGGTTTCCAACAAAAGAGATTTGCATAAGCTCGGCTCTGGGAGTTCAGCAGCTGTTGTGAATGAGAACGCAGCAGCGGCACGTCACCCGTGTGAAGCGTAGCAGGGCCCGGCCCGATTGAAGCCAGGGAACGGCCCATCAGAGCATCCCGACAGCTAATGGGGGGGGGGGGGATGCCAAGGAGGAGTTATGTTTCCATGTGAGAGACACATGCCGGATGTCTGCTAATTGCAGCTGATTAAACCCAGTTTAAATAAGAAGTTATCAATCCGAACGTAGGATGTTGTGGGCGGAGACCAACAGTTTATCTCATTAGTCCCGGAGGGTTCGTCCTCCGTGATGAGATGTTTGTTTGTGCGGCCTGTCACTCACCGTGTCGCAGCATGTGGGGAGTTTCCTGCCCTCAGGCCGAGCTGCGGAGGAACAGGAGGCTTCTCTCCGCAGCAGTCACTCGATACCAAGCTCCATGAGAAGTCTGTCGAGAGGCGACGTTAAGAAAACACTCCACAAAGTGGAGTCCAGCTCGGAGAGGGAGGGAGTTTAAATGATGGTCCCGAGGGAAGAGGGTTTCTCTCTGCTCCTGTCAACGAGGACAGAGTCAGACCAGAGGGATGGACTTTTACTTTAGTTCAGTTTATATCATTAATCTTCATCACAGACATTATGTCTTAGACCGAGAAACAACGATCAGGACGCAGAATCACCACCACGGACATTTGACTCTAAACTTCAGGACGAAGAACAATCTACATTTTATTTCCTCAAACAACAAAAGACAAATTCATGAATAAAGACCTGAAGCAACTTCTCCTTTGTCCCTTTAGTTTGTATCAAATAGATTTGAATTTGCTTTTGGTTCACTATTTAAAATCAATGTAGTTTAATCTCTTGGATTCGAATATTAACTAGATTATGGAGAGATTACGTGTGTCGATATCTGTATTGGATTAAAGTGTTGACTGTAGAATCCTCCCGTGTTTCCAGCCGTCCCCTCGGCGCCGCAGACCGTCATCTCCAGTGTGAACGAGACGTCCGTCATGTTGGAGTGGACGCCTCCTCGGGACTCCGGCGGCCGCGAGGACGTCGTCTTCAACATCATCTGTAAGAGCTGCGGCGGCGGGCGAGGCGGCTGCACCCGCTGCGGGGACAACGTCCAGTTCCTGCCCCGTCAGCTGGGCCTGACGGAATCCCGGGTCTACATCAGCGACCTGCTGGCCCACACGCAGTACACCTTCGAGGTGCAGGCCGTCAACGGGGTGTCGGACCAGAGCCCCTACTCCCCCCAGTACGCCTCCGTCAACATCACCACCAACCAGGCCGGTGAGTCGACCCTTTATTACCATGTGGTTTCCTCTCTCTCCTCCCTCCTCCCCTCTCTTCCTTTCCTTTCTTCCTCTCCTCTCTCATCTCTTCTCCTCCCCTCTCCTCTCCTCCCTCCTCCCCTCTCTCTCCTCCTCTCCTCTCTTCCTTTCCTTTCTTCCTCTCCTCCCCTCCTCCTCTCCTCTCCTCTCTCATCTCCTCCCCTCCTCCTCGTCCCTCCTCCCTGTCCCTCCTCCTCTCCTCTCCTCTCTCATCTCTCCTCCTCCCCTCTCATCTCTCCTCCTCGCCTCTCTCCTCCTCGTCCCTCCTCCCTGTCCCTCCTCCTCTCCTCTCCTCTCTCATCTCTCCTCCTCCCCTCTCATCTCCTCTCTCCTCCCCTCTCTCTCCTCCTCCCCTCTCTTCCTTTCCTTTCTTCCTCTCCTCTCTCATCTCTTCTCCTCCCCTCTCCTCTCCTCCCTCCTCCCCTCTCTCTCCTCCTCTCCTCTCTTCCTTTCCTTTCTTCCTCTCCTCTCTCATCTCTCATCCCTCCTCTCCTCTCTCATCTCCTCCCCTCCTCCCTGTCCCTCCTCCTCTCCTCTCCTCTCTCATCTCTCATCCCTCCTCTCCTCTCTCATCTCCTCCCCTCCTCCTCCTCTCCTCTCCTCTCTCATCTCTCCTCCTCGTCCCTCTCCTCCTCGTCCCTCTCTTCTCCTCTCCTCTCTCATCTCTCCTCCTCCCCTCTCATCTCTCCTCCTCGCCTCTCTCCTCCTCGTCCCTCCTCCCTGTCCCTCCTCCTCTCCTCTCCTCCCCTCCTCCCTGTCCCTCCTCCTCTCCTCTCCTCTCTCATCTCCTCCCCTCCTCCTCGTCCCTCCTCCCTGTCCCTCCTCCTCTCCTCTCCTCTCTCCTCTCTCCTCCTCCCCTCTCCTCTCCTCTCTCATCTCTCTTCCTCCCCTCTCATCTCTCCTCCTCGTCCCTCCTCCCTGTCCCTCCTCCTCTCCTCTCCTCCCCTCCTCCCTGTCCCTCCTCCTCTCCTCTCCTCTCTCATCTCCTCCCCTCCTCCTCGTCCCTCCTCCTCGTCCCTCCTCCCTGTCCCTCCTCCTCTCCTCTCCTCTCTCATCTCTCCTCCTCCCCTCTCATCTCCTCTCTCCTCTCCCCTCTCATCTCTCCTCCTCGTCCCTCTCCTCCTCGTCCCTCTCTTCTCCTCTCCTCTCCAGTACAGTACCTCTTCATCACACTCATTCCTCTACAAACACTCTGCACACCGGGTCCAGTGTGGTGACGTGTGCAGATGAAGGGTTCTGTAATGGGACGGAGAGTGGTGTTGATGATGCGACAGACGGATTGTGATTGGCTGCTTGTCTTTGCGGTGTGACCTCATCACAGACTCGCTGCTGTCTCTCCTCTTCACCCACAGTGATTACAGCTCTTCTCTTCCACCCACCTGCTCGCAGAGTGTATATGCATATAGTGAATACACTACTGTATTAATAATAGACATAATAACTGGAGTGACCTTTTAACCTTCGTGACTTTATAACGTCCTCAGTGTCTCTGAAGCTTTTCAGTCTTTTCACCACTTGATTGCAGTTGAAGTCGACCACATCTCCAATGATTTCTCTGAGGCTGCAGCCGTGATTGGCTCTTTAATTGTCTACATCAACCTCATCATGTGGCTGATGAAGCACTGATGACACACGTGTCTGATGTCTGACCACACACACAAGTGCCCGTCCGTCATATCTCATCATCCGACTCTCTAGTACACGTCTTCACCTGAGGACCGGCTTCCTGAAGCACCGGCTCTTTTGTTCAACTCTCACTCGCTCATTACTTTCCTCCGGATGTCTACATGGAAGCAGCTGAATAGGAAGCGTAGACACGTCGGATGAACACATTTGTAAAACAAGCCACTGTAACAAACCTCCACGTTGACAGGAATCTGTTTGTGTAAAAGTTCCATAGAGCCCCAGGTTACAATGATTAAACTCCGTGTCACGGTGAAATGGAGGCTTTATTCTCCGGGCGACCCCCTTTTGTTGTCTGTTGTGATTTGAGTCAGTGGTGTGGGGGGTTAATGAGGGCCTGTGAGTGCAGTTGAGCGTTGTAATGAGGCCCCTGCCCCGCTCTTTCTCACCGGGCCACAATAAGACCGCCACCCCAACCCTTGGCTTCTCTGCTCCCCCTGCCGAGGGGACCTGGCGGAAATTGGGGGGACTAGCCCTAACCCTCGACTGAAGTGCCAGTCACATTGGATTAGGCAGCGAGGGCTCCCGTCGGATGGAGCTGTGAAAAGAACTCAACTCTTGTTTGGCCCACTCCCCCACTCCCCCGACCCCCGCGACCCTGGAAAACCAGGCTCACTCCTGGGACACGGGTTTGAGTTCTGCGGTGCCCCGCCACAGGGCCGGGGTCACGGGGACGACGAGCCATAATTGCATCTGGTTTGAGGCCTGGAGGTTACATAAACATCATGTCGGCACTAATTACCTCAGGCAGCTCGGTGCCGCCCCCTCCACGTGTGAGGGGCAGCAAAACAGACCTGTGTTTGAAATGTTGTGTTCAGATTCGCGTCTCACTCCGTCCTTCAGTCGGCGCCATGTGAAAGCTACAGATACACAAGTCAAGTGAAAGTGAGTCGTGGTCTACGACTGGTTGGTGTGAAGGGGGCGGGGCCGGCAGCAGAGTGGTGTGAGGTGAGAGCGGCCCACAGTCTCCTCCTCCTCCTCCTCTGGGATGAAGCCTCACACAGAGACATGGCGTGCTGAACGGCATTTAAGCTCATTTTATAAGCATATGACTAAATCCCCAAAACTTGTCTTGTGTCGACTTTTCATGCGCCGCAGAGCGTTTTTTATAATAATGAGTAAAGCTGTCGACTTTGCTTTGTCTCTGAAAAGTTGCTCTTTGTGCGACGTGTGGTGGAGGTGTGGAGGTGTGGAGGTGGAGGGGAGGAGGTGGAGGTGTGGAGGTGTGGAGGTGTGGATGTGGGGAGGTGTGGAGGTGGAGGGGAGGAGGTGGAGGTGTGGAGGTGTGGAGGTGGAGGTGTGGAGGTGTGGAGGTGCGGAGGTGGAGGGGAGGAGGTGGAGGTGGGGGGGTGTGGAGGTGTGGAGGTGGAGGGGAGGAGGTGGAGGTGTGGAGGTGTGGAGGTGGAGGTGTGGAGGTGTGGAGGTGCGGAGGTGGAGGGGAGGAGGTGGAGGTGTGGAGGTGGGGAGGTGGAGGTGTGGAGGTGGAGGTGGGGAGGTGTGGAGGTGCGGAGGTGGGGAGGTGGAGGTGGGGGGGTGTGGAGGTGTGGAGGTGGAGGGGAGGAGGTGGAGGTGTGGAGGTGCGGAGGTGGAGGGGAGGAGGTGGAGGTGTGGAGGTGGAGGTGTGGAGGTGTGGAGGTGCGGAGGTGGAGGGGAGGAGGTGGAGGTGTGGAGGTGTGGAGGTGGGGAGGTGTGGAGGTGGGGAGGTGTGGAGGTGGAGGTGGGGAGGTGCGGAGGTGGAGGTGAGGAGGTGGAGGTGTGGAGGTGGGGAGGTGGAGGTGGAGGTGTGGAGGTGCGGAGGTGGGGAGGTGGAGGTTTGGAGGTGTGGAGGTGGAGGTGTGGAGGTTTGGAGGTGTGGAGGTGGAGGTGTGGAGGTGGAGGTGTGGAGGAGGTGGGGAGGTGGAGGTGGGGAGGTGGAGGTGTGGAGGTGGAGGTGTGGAGGAGGTGGGGAGGTGGAGGTGGGGAGGTGGAGGTGGGGAGGTGCGGAGGTGGAGGTGAGGAGGTGGAGGTGTGGAGGTGGGGAGGTGGAGGTGGAGGTGTGGAGGTGCGGAGGTGGGGAGGTGGAGGTGGGGAGGTGGGGAGGAGGAGGTGGAGGTGTGGAGGTGCGGAGGTGGGGAGGTGGAGGTTTGGAGGTGTGGAGGTGGAGGTGTGGAGGTTTGGAGGAGTGGAGGTGGAGGTGTGGAGGTGGAGGTGTGGAGGAGGTGGGGAGGTGGAGGTGGGGAGGTGGAGGTGTGGAGGTGGAGGTGTGTCACTCTGAGTTAACTGGGCCTGACAGGTGAGAGGGTGTGACGGGGGAGGGGTCCAATATAAATGTGTCTCATCGTCACCTTTTTTAAAAAGACACTTGATAGAAAATATCCTGCAGTCGAGAGGCTTTTTATGATCCTAAGATTCAAAGCATTTATGACTTCTGCTGCACGTTCTCTGACATATGAGCTGGTTCCTCTGCTCCGTCGGTCGGACTCGTTCCCTCGGTGCCGTGAACAAAGGGCTGCAGTTTGTTTTCTCTCACTTCTTCACACATCGTTCCGCTGCAGTAGAAACTCATTAGAGAACAAAGTGTGGATTATTTTCCCTCAGAAAATAGTCCCAAGCTAATTGTGTGACATTTGTCCAAATTATAGTTCCGACTGTTTCAAAAAACTAACTCTAGAATGATTGACTTCTTCTATAGGAACGAATGGGCTCGGCCCGGAAAGTGTTCAGAGACAGACTTACCCATATATGTTATATATATATAAAACATGTGTGTGTGTGTGTGCGCGCGTGCGCGTGTGTGTGTGTGTGTGTGTGTGTGTGTTATATATACATTTAAAAAGATATTGAATTGACCAGCCTCCTTCGCAATTTGAAGAACAACCGACTTCTCATTCAGGAAATAATTATATTTTTGTTTCCTAAACAGATTCACAATCTACATCCTGTCATGTTGTCCTCACACGTCTGAGACACAGACCTCACACACACACACACACACACACACGCACACACACACACACGCACACACACACACACACACGAACACACACACACACGCACACACACACACACACACACACACACGCACACACGCACACACACACACACACACACACAGTCTGACACACAGTCTGACACAGTCTGACACACACACACACACACACACACAGTCTGACACACAGTCTGACACAGTCTGACACACATACACACACACACAGTCTGACACAGTCTGACACACATACACACACACACACACAGTCTGACACACACACACACACACACAGTCTGACACACACACACACACACACACAGTCTGACACACAGACACACACACACACACACACACACACAGTCTGACACACAGTCTAACACACACACACACAGTCTGACACAGTCTAACACACACACACACAGTCTGACACACAGACACACACACACACACACACACACACACAGTCTGACACACAGTCTAACACACACACACACAGTCTGACACACAGTCTAAAACACACACACACACACACACAGTCTACTTACTGTATGTATATCAAACACGTGACGTCAGCGTATGTGTGATGTCAGGTGAACTCGCTCAGGCCTGTTTAAGCAGACAGTAATATCTAAGTGGCACGTTTCTGAATCAGAAAATTATAGTCATCACCATATGATATTCATGAGAGAATGAAGCCTTTTTATGGTATAACTGATGAACTTATTGTATACAGATGGGACGTTGCTTTAAATTATGAAGACGCAAACCAGTGAAATAATAATGAGCTGCTGCATCATCACCTTCAGCTCGTAGCAGAGAGACGCAGTATATCAGTTTCTGCATATGTGTATTCTATAGTTGGTTTTGAGCGCTTCATTAACTTAGGTGAGTCGTGGCATCGAGGAGCCGAGGCACTGGATTAGTTTCTTATCAGGTGAACTGGCTGATTGTGGAAGGAAACCACATTAGTGAGGGGAGTGTGTGTGTGTGTGTGTGTGTGTGTGTGTGCGTGTGTGCGTGCGTGCGTGCGTCAGACAGTGACACCAGTTTATATATCAATATATACGGTATAATATATTATCCGCCTGTCTCATCTCATCCAGAGTTATTTTAATCTGTGCAACAGAACGAGTGAAGAGACGCTTCTTGTACAAAGGACGTCGTTGTCTGCAGGATTGATTTTTTTTACACTTTCCTGGAATTGTAGATATTATATGTAGGTTCACATGTGGTGACTAATAGACCAAGGAATCCTCCTTTATAAAACCATCTGCTAAATGAATTAAATATAATATCATGTACTATCATGTAATGTAAAACTCCACTTGTTAGTCTGAGTAGCATGTTTAAAAGATGATTTGTACCTGAAGTGTCAGAATGTACAACTTGCTGGGGTAAGAGACGGGGGTGTGACGGGGTGAGACGGGTTGAAATGGGGTGAGACGGGGTGAGATGGGGTGAGAGGGGGTGAGACGGAGTAAGAGGGGGTGAGATGGGGTGAGATGGGGTGAAACGTGGTGAGACAGAATGAGACAGGGTGAGACGGAGTGAGACAGGATGAGACAGGGTGAGACGGGGTGAGATGGGGTGAGAGGGGGTGAGACGGAGTAAGAGGGGGTGAGATGGGGTGAAACGTGGTGAGACAGGATGAGACAGGGTGTGACGGAGTCAGACGGAGTGAGACGGGGTGAGAGGCGGTAAAACGGAGTAAGAGGGGGTGAGACAGGGTGAGACGGAGTGAGACGGGGTGAGACGGGGTGAGACGGAGTCAGAGGGGGTGAGATGGGGTGAAACGTGGTGAGACAGGGTGTGACGGAGCCACGTCACAAGTCACCTACAGAGATGTGGAGGTTAAAAGTGAGATGGGGTGAGATGGGGTGAAACGTGGTGAGACAGGATGAGACAGGGTGAGACGGAGTGAGACAGGATGAGACAGGGTGAGACGGAGTCAGACGGAGTGAGACGGGGTGAGATGGGGTGAGAGGGGGTGAGACGGAGTAAGAGGGGGTGAGATGGGGTGAAACGTGGTGAGACAGGATGAGACAGGGTGTGACGGAGTCAGACGGAGTGAGACGGGGTGAGAGGCGGTAAAACGGAGTAAGAGGGGGTGAGACAGGGTGAGACGGGGTGAGACGGGGTGAGACGGAGTCAGAGGGGGTGAGATGGGGTGAAACGTGGTGAGACAGGGTGTGACGGAGCCACGTCACAAGTCACCTACAGAGATGTGGAGGTTAAAAGTGAGATGGGGTGAGATGGGGTGAAACGTGGTGAGACAGGATGAGACAGGGTGAGACGGAGTGAGACAGGATGAGACAGGGTGAGACGGAGTCAGACGGAGTGAGACGGGGTGAGATGGGGTGAGAGGGGGTGAGACGGAGTAAGAGGGGGTGAGATGGGGTGAAACGTGGTGAGACAGGATGAGACAGGGTGTGACGGAGTCAGACGGAGTGAGACGGGGTGAGAGGCGGTAAAACGGAGTAAGAGGGGGTGAGGCAGGGTGAGACGGAGTGAGACGGGGTGAGACGGGGTGAGACGGAGTCAGACGGAGTGAGACGGGGTGAGATGGGGTGAGAGGGGTTGAGACGGAGTAAGAGGGGGTGAGATGGGGTGAAACATGGTGAGACAGGGTGTGACGGAGTGAGACGGGGTGAGAGGCGGTAAAACGGAGTAAGAGGGGGTGAGACAGGGTGAGACGGGGTGAGACAGGATGAGACAGGGTGAGACGGAGTGAAAGGGGGTGAGACGGGGTGAGACAGGGTGAGACGGAGTGAGACAGGATGAGACAGGGTGAGACGGAGTGAGACGGAGTGAAAGGGGGTGAGACAGGATGAGACAGGGTGAGACGGAGTGAGACGGGGTTAGATGGGGTGAGAGGGGGTGAGACGGAGTGAGACGGGGTGAGACGGAGTGAGAGGGGGTGAGACTGGGTGAGACGGAGTGAGACGGAGTGAGATGGAGTGAGACGGGGTGAGACGGGGATCAGCAGTGAGACGCAGTGAACATGACCAGCAGCGTCACAGTGACAGAAGGTGTTGAGTCGGACACATATGGTGGAGACCACAGTGTCAGTCGCCGGGCAGACGGACACGAGGCCGGGGCGTCCACCTGGAGCTCAGCCCTGACGCAGCTGCTCCACTCGTCAGACAGACAGACAGACAGACAGACACACAGACAGACAGACAGACAGACAGACAGACACACAGACAGACAGACAGACAGGCGGACGGACGGACGGACGGACGGACGGACGGACGGACGGACGGACAGACAGACAGACAGACGGACAGACGGACAGACGGACAGACGGACAGACAGACAGACAGACACAGACAGACAGACACACAGACAGACACACAGACAGACAGACACACAGACAGACAGACAGACAGACGGACGGACGGAGACAGACAGACAGACAGACACACAGACAGGCGGACGGACAGACAGACAGACAGACACACAGACACATAGACAGGCGGACGGACAGACAGACACACACACAGACAGACAGACACACAGACAGAACCTGTGTATGTATTTCATCACGTCTCCCCGAGGAGAAGACGCACGTGGAGATTTAGTTTAACATGAGTTGACTAATTGATCTTTGTCATAAATCATTCAGCCGTTTGTGGTTCAGGATGAGATGTGCCGGTTGGAGCGAGCCACGTCACACGTCACCTGCAGAGATGTGGAGGTTAAAAGACCCAGTGACTGTAAAATGAAACATAAAGTGAATATACGATTAATTATCTTTGAGTGGCTGTTTACTGGAATACTTGAATTATTGACTGAGCTTTAATGAAGTCATTTATTTACTCTTTACATCCGAGAGCTCCATGATGGAAAAGAAAGACGATAATAAATAAAGGGGATGAAGTAGAAAGGGTCACGAGCCAATAAGCCCCGTGTTTTTATTTATTTATTATATTTTCTATAAACTTTATAGAGTTAAGTTGAGTAATTAAGAAAATGGATCTGTGATGACCACGGTGACTCGACGCTCTGTCTCTTTCCTGACACACAACACTCTCGTTTCACATGCCAGACTCATTATTAGGGCCCGAGCTCCACTGACAAAGCTGCTGAACAACAGACTCGTCATTGTCTGAGTTGCTGGTTTGCGCCCGACATGCCGCCTCCCTCTGCTCCGTGAGGATCGGATGTCTCTAATACCTCTGGTGTTTCTGATCCTGCGATCTGCCTCCACCATCATCATCATCTCCGAGGTTTTATGTGTCAATTGGGGTCAGGAACTTTATGAGCGGAGATGATCTTTTATAATCCGTTGCCGTGTGTTGCACTCGATCTGGGGCGGATGTGCTACAGGTCATTTCCTCATCATGTATGTTGTAAACATGTTACATATGATGTTGGTTCAGTGGGAAGTGCAAGACACCAAATATAGACTGTTTGATTTAACTGTAGTTTCACAGATTCTGTTTGTGGCCGACGGCTGCTGGCGTGCTGACGTTCAGTTCTGCTCGTGTCAGCGTTGTGCTCGTCCTGATCCACCAACGAATCAGGGAGAAGCATCGCAGCATATTGACATGCATCCTGTGGTCGCTGGAGTTTCTCTCGGGTTTGGAAGCTGTTGAAATGCAGAAAAGCAGCTTGCCGATTAAACAGAGTTCGTGTGAGTCCAAACCCTGGTTCCTCGTCGCCGCGGCCGGCAGCTCCGACGTCGTCTGTCCAGACACTGAACGACCGCAGTGCGTCTGCGTGTCTCAGTCTCTAAATAACTTTATTGGTTCATTCTTTATCAAATGTTCACGCAGAACCACAAATGTCTCTTCTGTCCAGTTTGAGTTCTTCATGTGCAGAAACAAGGGATAAATGATAATTACATACGTCGTCTGTATTGAAAGAACGTCATATAAACATATTAGATACAAAATGTCCGAATCTGGAACGATAAAGTTTCCTTTGTGCTTCAAGATCGACCAGAAAATATACAGAGTTATTAGTTTTTATGGAAGTCGCTTTGTCATTTAGAGTTTTAACAACTGCAGTGAAGATCGGGAACAATTCAAAGTTGGATTGTGTGACGGTTGCTCAGCGGTTTCCTCTGCACACACACACACACACACACACACACACACTCATCTGACTCGTATCTCTCCTGATCTGCTGGACTGACTCAGATTTACAGTAGAACCTCTTCAGGCCACTGAAAACTCTTCAAGTGCCTGTTTTAGAATTAGCTGATGATGAATACGAGTGTGTTATAGGCCCCAGTCCTTTAGTGCAGATGGTTTAAAGCTTGATGAACTCAAATCACACTTTTGTAGCTTTACTGCACTGGAAAGTCTTTATTGATGTAAAACCCACAATGCTTTGCAGCTGGAGAAACAGGGCAGACTGCCAGTGTGCTAAAAGTACGTGCAAATATGGGCCTCTTCCTTCAAGACGGCTCGGTGTGCCGCTCATAAACGGCCGGCAGACATTGAGCGAGCAGTGGCAGCCCGGTCGGGAGGCTGCGAGTCGAGGACCAGCTGTTTGGGCCCGCGGGGAGAGATTGTGCTGTGGGGAAACTGATTTTTACAATGAAAAGGAAAAGGGATTTACGAGCCCTGACCTGTTCTCGCTACCTCCCCCATCTTCCCCAAATCAGAGCGTTGCTCTGAGCAGCAGAACTTCTGATCAGACCAGAGCCACATGCTCGGAGACACAGTGGACGATACAAGGTCCTTGACGTGACTCGTGTCTTTGTAAAGACCAAACCAAAACGGTTCGGACCATGTGCTGTTGTTATTTCTGTCTCTGTGTAAAATAAGTCAGGTGTGGGAACTACAAGCCGTTATTTAGACCGCTGTGATTGTCCCCACGTGTTCTGCTCCTTCACACGTGGTTCTACAGAACCGTTACTGACCTCAGGTCCACTCGGATCAATCCGTCTCTATCCACCGGCCTCGCTTAATAAAAAAGACCCGTCATGTCCTGAGTAAAGAGGGAAAACGTCAGGAGTCAACCTGTCAAAGAAGTAAATGAGTGTAGTGTGATGAAAGACAGCAGATATATAGAATAATGCTGAGTTGAAGCCTGGTTGATAATGAAAGTCCGTGTTCACACAGTGAAACATCCATTGGAGTGAACCAGCGTCTGTGTGTCCGTGTCTCGGGGCCGAGGCTTCAGCTTCATGCTCCAGTAGAACTTCATCTTCACTTCAGAGCCCTGTGAGGCAGAAACCTAATTCTCTGACAACAGCTGGGGACTCCCATCCGCTACGATCAGGACATGTGATACACAACCTTGAAAGTTATAAGCGGACTCCTCCCAAGGGCCCGGCGATGATATTCACCATTTAATTTGATTTCTCTCTGATTATCCTTCAGCGATATGTGAGATGAAAACTGCTCAGAAAGTCCGACACGTTGAATCGCATCAGGGAAATTCAACGCCTTCCCATTAATGATCCTCATCATCGGTGCATTTCGAGCTTTGGTTTGTAAATGAGAAATGTGGTGGAGATGAGGATATTTAATAATCATGGTTGAGACTCTCACTCCTCGGTGGTATGAAATATTCCTGTTAGATACAAATTCATCATTTATCTTTCTAATGTAATTACACACACTTGTGATTAGAAGCGCTTGGTTAGTTCTGGGAGCAGGAACAGAGCGTCCATTGATAAAACCTTTAGCTCGCCCACTTTGAACAAACGGATCTGACTTGAAATACTTTACATTATATAAACAAGTGGGAAACGTTCGTACATCTTTGTTTCTGATTCCTAATCGTCTGAAATGAGCTGCGATCCGCATGATTTAAAAATAATTATTGTAACAACAAAGAAAATAGCTTGAAACAACTACAACATGCATTTAGTGGCATAACTCAGTGAATGATGTTGACACAGTGAAATCCACGTGTTGACTCAACCCTTCAAATTACAGATTCAGTTTGGGGGAAAGTCTCGGTGCAGATCTGAAGCACAATGGAGACTTGTAGATCCGAGCTTCGTAATGAAATGTAAGAAAATGGTTTTCACGTGTGGTTCGGTGCTGCAGTGAAGAGTCGACCTGCGTCCTGCACATTCCTCAGTCGACTGGTGGAACGTCAGCGGAGATTGAAATATAATACACATCAACACTGTGGCTTTACTCCGTATTTACTTGTCTTCCTCTGATGTCATTGTCTTTTCACACACCAGCACTTCTCAGGTTCTCGCCGTCTGGAAGTTTGTCCTGTAGCAGGAGAACCCCAGAGTGTTGGCATGCGTCCATCTTCTGCACATGAACACATGAGCTGCCTTTGTTGCTCCGGCCTGGATCAGGTTACGAGGCTGCGCCGGGTTTAATGGAAGTTCTGTGCAGGAAGAGGCCATGTGGCAGTTTGACTGTATGAACATCCGTAATGTGAGACTCGTGAGTTCTCCTCAGAGTCACTGTTGGCCTTATTAGGTCTTATCGTCTTGTGACTGCAAACAAACGACTGGTTACTGTACATCACTGTACCTCCGGCTGCAGGACCGAGGCACATTGAGAAGGTCCTGAGTGGTTACTGTACATCACTGTACCTCCGGCTGCAGGACAGAGGCACATTGAGAAGGTCCTGAGTGGTTACTGTACATCACTGTACCTCCGGCTGCAGGACCGAGGCACATTGAGAAGGTCCTGAGTGGTTACTGTACATCACTGTACCTCCGGCTGCAGGACCGAGGCACAGTGAGAAGGTCCTGAGTGGTTACTGTACATCACTGTACCTCCGGCTGCAGGACAGAGGCACAGTGAGAAGGTCCTGAGTGGTTACTGTACATCACTGTACCTCCGGCTGCAGGACAGAGGCACATTGAGAAGGTCCTGAGTGGTTACTGTACATCACTGTACCTCCGGCTGCAGGACCGAGGCACATTGAGAAGGTCCTGAGTGGTTACTGTACATCACTGTACCTCCGGCTGCAGGACAGAGGCACAGTGAGAAGGTCCTGAGTGGTTACTGTACATCACTGTACCTCCGGCTGCAGGACAGAGGCACAGTGAGAAGGTCGGGCGTCCTGACCGGTTACTGTACATCACTGTACACGTCACTGTCCCTCCGGCTGCAGGATCCAGGCGTGATGTATGCGAGCTGCAGAGTCACAGGCCGTCGTGGTGTAAGTGCTCTGCCGAGATGAAATACTGAACATCGATTCATTATCTGCTGGCAACAGCACATGAGGACGTACTCAGACCCTTGACCAGCACACTTTATATGAGGCGCTGTGATTTGTTGGCTGCGATGGAGGCGTCTGTTGGGGGTCAGGGGTCGCGCGAGGCTCAGCTGATTAGCTGATGAGAATGAGTCGCTTATAAACGGGACTTTTTATCTCTTCGGGACAGAATCAGACCTGATAATCACTCCTGAGTGTTTCTGAACCCGATGCAGGTAGAAGATCTTTGATGAAGGAGATGCAGCAGTTGTAGTTTTCCAGGCAGTGGTTTTCCACAGAGGACGTGTGTCGGTGGAGACACTTCATGTGTGTGAGCCGTGGGCCTGCAGGGGATGAGTGTGGAGCTCGGGTCCATAAATCTTGGCCTGCTCCTCCCTCCCTGACTCGGAGGCCCGACTCCCCAGACGGAGCTTTTATCTTCAGCCTCTCTTCAATCCAGCCCACTGCAGCCTGAACGAATCCTAGTGCTTGTTGGAGGACGTGAGGTGGCCACGCCCCCACGACCTCACGGCTGCGCTCTAAAGAAAGTACAGAGTTGTAGGTCAGTGGGCTCGACACGACGTGAGGCCACCCAGGAAGTAAAGAGTCAGTTTACATGAAAGTTATTTTACTAATTATGAGGCAGAAGAAAAAAGAAAAGAAAACATAAGGTCACCTGTTCTGTGTGTGTGTGTGTGTGTGTGTGTGTGCGTGTGCATGTGTGTGTGTTTTTGACCAGTAATAAAGACTTAAAATGTGATGGGCAAGGTGATCCTTCTCCTTTTAATGTTTGTTATTCTTATTATTAGTAGTATTGCTATTATTATTGTTATTATTATTATTATTATTATTATTATTATTATTATTATTATTATTAATTTGATTATTATTAATATCATTATCATGGTCATTATTGGTATCTTCATTATATCTATTATTAATATTATGGTCAATGTTATTGTTATTGTTATTCTTATTATTAATAATAATAATATTATCATGGTCATTATGGACTTTATTATTATCATAATTTTTCTTATGATTATTCTTATTATTGTCATTATCATTATAATGAAATTACTTTTCTTTTCCCTGCTCCTTTTTCGTTCATGGAATGTGTATACGTATAGATTTTTGTTTTTGTTTTGTAAAATTGTTTTGGGTGAAATGAACAAAATAAATTATTATGAAATGAGAAACTGAAATGAAAATCATATGAAAATCACAGCTGATGCTGGGACGTCCCGGTACGAGGCTGCTCCTTTGTCCCTGTGTCCTCATTCTCTCTATAATGACGTTGCAGTACATGAGATGAATTGATGTGATGAATTGATGAGATTAATTGATTAGATGAATTAATGAGATGAATTGATGAGATGAATTAATGAGATGAATTGATGAGATGAATTCATGTGATGAATTCATGTGATGAATTGATGAGATGAATTGATGAGATGAAGTGATGAGATGAATTCATGTGATGAATTGATGTGATGAATTGATGAGATGAATTGATGAGATGAATTGATGAGATGAATTGATGAGATGAATTGATGAGATGAAGTGATGAGATGAATTGATGTGAGGAATTGATGTGATGAATTGATGAGATGAAGTGATGAGATGAAGTGATGAGATGAATTGATGAGATGAATTGATGAGATGAAGTGATGAGATGAAGTGATGAGATGAAGTGATGAAGTGATGAGATGAATTGATGTGATGAATTGATGAGATGAATTGATGAGATGAATTGATGTGATGAATTGATGAGATGAATTGATGTGATGAAGTGATGAGATGAATTGATGAGATGAATTGATGAGATGAAGTGATGAGATGAATTGATGAGATGAATTGATGTGATGAATTGATGAGATGAAGTGATGAAGTGATGAGATGAATTGATGAGATGAAGTGATGAGATGAATTGATGAGATGAATTGATGAGATGAAGTGATGAGATGAAGTGATGAAGTGATGAGATGAAGTGATGATGAGATGAAGTGATGAAGTGATGAGATGAAGTGATGAGATGACATGCTCCGTGTTGTAGGAGCCTGGTGTTAATCTGTGGTTGTTTCTCCTCAGCTCCGTCCACGGTGTCGATCATGCACCAGGTCAGTCGCACGGTGGACAGCATCACTCTCTCCTGGTCGCAGCCCGACCAGCCCAACGGCGTCATCCTGGACTACGAGCTGCAGTACTATGAGAAGGTAACGACGCTAAGCTAATCCACACAAACGTCATCCAGCGCCTCTGGTGTTTAGTGAGACATTTACATTCAGACTCTCTCCTGCCGCTGCAGCACTTCCTGAGGCTCCTGAACACAACTTGTGCTCGTTCTCTTTCAATTATAATCTCCGTCAGTCACCGGAGGAGGAACCAGGCGCAGCTGCAGTGGAGCCGTCGAGACTTGTGGTTGAAACAATGCTGCACTGGCTGCAGTAAAAATAGTTTTCAAGGTTCAAGCTCCTCCCACTCGGCACTCGCTCTCACAAGAAGAGCTGCCGTCGCACGTGTGCGTTGATTCGAGCACAGTACACACACACACACACACACACACACACACACGTTGAGCTTTCCTCTAGATGCCGAGCCATATTCCCCTTTTGAATATGAATCTCTTTCCCGACGGAGGGAGCTGTCACAACAGTCTGAGGCCCCTGCTGAGGCTGCGAGGTGTGTGAGCTCCGTCAGCGTTCTGAGAGCAGCTCTGATCTTCAGGCGGCTCGACTCACAGAAGCCTCCTGACCTGAAACTGCCACCACACAATCTTGATAGCTGCAGCTCGTGGCTTCTGCCTCCGAGTCCTGCTGCTCGTCCAACATCAGGCTCATTCAGATTAGTTATTTATAGTATTATTGTGGGTTCTGAGCAAATGAGTGAAGTGACGAGTCGAGATCTGTTTTTCGTCCGAACCATTTCTGCTCCTGATTGTTCAGGCGAAGGTTTTAGCCTTT
>NC_061520.1:352500-370000 GCF_022379125.1 Scophthalmus maximus
ATCGATATAACCTGCGTGAAGATTGAACAGGTCATCGGTGCAGGTAATGAAAACTCACACGTGAAGAGATTTCTAAATACAACGGGTCCTTAATTATAGTTTCTCTGAGATTAATGAGAACTCGCTGTTTCCTTGGCAGGAGAGTTCGGCGAGGTGTGCAGCGGAAACCTGAGGCTGCCGGGGAAGAGGGAGATGTTCGTGGCCATAAAGACTCTGAAGTCCGGCTACACGGAGAAGCAGAGGCGGGACTTCCTAAGCGAGGCGAGCATCATGGGCCAGTTCGACCATCCCAACGTCATCCGCCTGGAGGGCGTGGTCACCAAGAGCAGCCCCGTCATGATCGTCACGGAGTTCATGGAGAACGGGTCTCTGGACTCCTTCCTCCGAGTAAGACCCGTGTGTGTGTGTGTGTGTGTGTGTGTGTGATGTCTCATCCAGTGGCCCTGTGGGTTCATAGAATGATAATGACGTCATTAATATTAAATTATGTAACGTTACATAAATGGGGGCGGAGTCTGCCGTTTGTCTTTGAGGAAAATATCTAACGGAGATTGTTATGACCAATTCTGTAAATTTTAAATTTATTTTATACTGATTAAATCACAGGCCTGTGAAATGGTGGAATATGTGGTATTAAACAGAATATGATGATATCAATTTGGTTTCGTTAGTAGAATTTATAATAAAAGTATTTGTCTCGTCCTCCCAGGGAAATTATTTTCAAACTAGTCTTTTAGAAAAACATAGCCATTTATTTTTATTTATTAAAAAAATATTTTAAGTGAAATATAATATATTTAGAAGAGTTATAACATCACATGGTGATAATGTCGACCTGACAGTGTTTGATGTCAGACTGACATCACACAGTTATTGAATAATAAGTATTGGTTATTAATAATAAGTTATTGAATAATAAGTATTGAATACGTAATTTGTGACGACTCGACCTGAGCTGTGACCTGTGACCTAAAGCGATCATGAAGACAGAATATTGTTTATTATTATTATTATTCTTTTTGGTTGTTTCACCAACTCAAGATAAGATAAGATTAGATAAGATATTCCTTTATTCATCCCACAACATGTAAATTAAATGGTAAATGTCACAGCAGCAAAGTGGGAAGCAGAATATTTAAAAAAGCAAACAACAGATATGTACAAAATATACAAAATATAGATAATAAAATATACGCAGAGCAGTCACAATAAAGAAACAGAAATACAGTGAGAGTGTAAACTCTGAGCTACAGATTATTATAATACTATAATAATGATGTCAGATTAGACTTGAACTCAAGGCTGCTGCTGTTTGAAAGTTACACTCTGACTCAAATTATAATTCTTCTATGAAACAGATTAATCCTCCGGGTTCAGGATTAATCCACGTGGGTGATTCAGACACCTGACGAACGGGGATTCATAAACACACTCTCTCCTGCCTGTGTGTGCTCACACACATTAGTCCAATCATTTCACAAGGTTAATACTCATGCGTCGTAATCTTCAAGTAAATATTATTATTCACAGAATCTCCCGTCTCCTCGGTGCAGTTACGGTTCGCTTCATGATGAACGTTCACACATTATCTGTTTATTGATTCATGTGTTTTCCTCCGTCAGTCTCGGCAATGAACCGATGAATCTCTGAATCTTTGGAGTTATTGTCTTGTTTCTTTTTGATTCTCTGTTTACGGTGGTTATGAATATGCATCCCTCAGTAATTTTCACGACCTATTATAAGAATATAAGAGAATAAGTATATCAGAAAATAATATATATTTATTATTAAATATTATAAAAGAGAAGGATGTTGCAGAGAAACCGTCCGTGTTCTCTCATTTACCACCTGAATGAATAATTCAAAGACTTTGCGAGACTTAAAATGAGATGTCAGAATAATAAAGTGGAGCCGGCGATGAGACGTTACACCGTCCGTCTGAGCATGTTAGAGAAATGATAACACGTCTTTCATACGCTTTCATCTGAACACATAGTTGTTCTCTTTGCATTTTTGGATTGAGAAGAAATTGTGGATTTATGATTTTTGCTCACAATTATGTGTTTTTAGTTAAATTTCAAATGATGTAATGGAAACGCTCTATTTAATGAGATTCAGAGAATATGTATCTCATTATTTGATTTTGATTTTTTTATTGCACAAAAATAAATAATAGTTCAGTAAAAAAGGAACAAGATACAAACAGTATATAGTGAAATATAGAAAATAAAACAAATAACTGAAATGTGCAGGAGGAGCCACAGGTGACAGCTAACGGAAAAGAAATAATTAATCAGCTATTAACATATGAAAGTGGATGAATTATGACAGAGAATAATTATGATGTTGCGTTGCTCAACTGGACCAACAAAAAAGAGATGGTTTGCTTCTTAAATGAATTTAATATTTAATGCGACTTGTCAAACTGTTCCAACAACAAAGACCTCGGAATCTAATGGAACAGTGAGAAACGTTTGTCCTGAAGAAAGAAGGATGAAGATTATTGTCTGACCTTGTGTTGTTAATAAACCTATTTCATTTACAGTAATCGACAGTGTGATGAAGTTGAAACACTCAGTTGAAAACTGATGGTCACATCAGAAAACACATGAAGCGCAGTCAGCAGACTCTTTATTCTGCCTCCGACCTCGGAGGCACAAAGCTTCAGCTCTTTGTGGAATCTGACGTGTGTGAAGGGTGTTTGTGTTTATGTAGATGTCGGCTAAACACATTTGACAGCACATTCTCTGGGAAACAACAGGGAACCTCGTCACAACCTCCCGGTGACAGTTCGTGGCAACAACTGCTGACGGAGTCGAAGCTCTGAACACGGTTTGTGTTGTCTGACTCCCCCGCCGCCGCCTGCAGGACGGAGAGAGGGATCAGAGCCATGAGGCTTTAATGTAAAACCTGATTTTCATAGAAATTACAGTAGCTCTTCAATCACATAGATCTAAATGTGTCTGTGGGGATTCGCCAGCTAATCTGACCCCAAAGACTTTGGAGGAATCTTTCCAATTAAACTAAATGCAAACTCAGATTAGGAGGCGGAGTGTGTTTGTGGGAAAGGCCTCATGAATAATGCATTCTGCTTAATTGCTGCGGTACATGAAGTAGAAGAAGAAGAAACATCCGCTCGGCTAATGAGCAGCAAACTGTTTGAGGGAGAACTGGGCCGAGGAGCGGTCGTGTTCTCCTGCCTCCCCGACCCTGAGCTCCATGATCCTTCTGTGGAAGTCTGGAATCCTCTGTTCTCCGGCGTCGTGGTGGGTGGTGGGGAGAGTGCAGGTGTGCGCAGTTGGAGGCACAGCTGCAGCGCTGCTCCAGACGCCGCCCGTGCATGGGGTAAAGCCCTCGCCAGCCATGCGGGGGAACAGCTGTAGACAGACGAGCCAGGCCCAGCTAAGCCCCGCCCCCCAGGGTCCTGAGGGCCGCCTCACAAACACCAACACTCCAACACAACCCTCAGTCATTCTGTCAAAACTAAAATATGATACTTAAACCAAAAGCATTTCAATGTGAACTAATTCGTAAAAGTAATGGCACAACGCTTTTAAAGGAGAAACTGTTTCAGTTTTTTCTCTTTCCTCTAGTTTGTTGTGAATGTAAAAGTTCTGCAAAGTTAAAAAAGTCGGCGGCAAAGGGACGATGTCACCATGGTGATGTCGCCACGTTACAGGAGTGTAATGTCTGGGGTCCGTCCGACACAAGAGAACCTCCTACATGCGCTGGAAGCCGTCGACCAATCACAACAGAGTGGAGCCAGCTGGCCAATCAGAGCAGCCCGGGCTTCACTGGGAGGGCAGGGCCTAAAAGAGACAGAGGCTGAAACTGATGAGTGAAAAACTTTTCGAGTCATAACCCACATTAACATCGTGAAGATGGATATGAGAACAATATATCTCCTTTAAATCAGGATGTTGAGATCTGACAGATTTATTACACCTCAAACCTAAAACGTTTTTCATTGAAACGAATTGAAAGAAAAAGCAGGTTATGAAAAAACAACTCCCACATTCGACAGTTTGGTTTCCAGCTTCACGAACCTTTTGTATCTTCGACTGAAAGAAGAATATTGAAATCCATCCTGACTTTATATCAATTGTGAGACTAGTAGCATCGTGAACCAGTCGTGTTGTAACTCAATGTCCTCTTTTCTGTTCAAAGCAAAACGACGGGCAGTTCACTGTGATCCAGCTCGTTGGGATGCTGCGCGGCATCGCCTCCGGCATGAAGTACCTCGCTGACATGAACTACGTGCACCGCGACCTCGCCGCGCGCAACATCCTGGTCAACAGCAACCTGGTGTGCAAGGTGTCGGACTTCGGCCTCTCGCGCTTCCTGGAGGACGACACGTCGGATCCGACCTACACCAGCGCTCTGGTGAGAAACATGAGACACTGACTCACTACGCACCGTTCTTTACTCCAAGTCCTCCTCCCAGTTCGAGTTACCGTCAACACAGTTTCTCTTTCCGGAGCCGAGACGCTGCGACGGTCGGGTTTCGCTCTTTGTTTTCCTCGCTGAGGTTAGTTTGTGTGTTGGCAGGGTGGGAAGATCCCGATCCGGTGGACGGCACCTGAAGCGATCCAGTACAGGAAGTTCACGTCTGCGAGCGACGTGTGGAGCTACGGGATCGTCATGTGGGAGGTCATGTCCTACGGGGAGAGGCCTTACTGGGACATGACCAATCAAGATGTATGTATTTTACTTTCAGTCTGTCCGTGTTTCTGCTTCTCGGAGAACTCGCCCACTCTCACCACAGAGCCGTCATCAGATCATTTGAAATGCACAGTGGCCGATCTCTGCTCTTCACCGGAGCCTCCGTTTCCTCTCTCCCTCTGGGTCGCGGGGGAGAGAGCAAATTATGGGGAGAGAGATAATGAAAATAGTTTCAAATTGAAAGTGAGAACACTAATGTGCTAAGAGGGAGCGAGGACCTCGGCGGTTATCTTATTAGCAGCCTCAGATAGTGTCGGTGCTCCGCCGGGGTCCTCGTCTGGAGGTCTCATGAATGAGATTAATCTGGGTCTGAATGGAGCTGCTGCTTTAATGGCCCCGGTAATGAGCAGGGGATTGTGGGTCCTCGTCACGAGTGTCCTCCAGGTTGTTCCGCTCTGTTAATTCACAGCTCAACCACCAGCGTCCAAGTCACAAATATCTTCATGTGAGTGAGAGCGTTAAACAGGAAGTGGAGGCCAGAGATCAAGTGGCAGCGAGAACTCGCCGTCAAGGTTTTGTGATCTTCATGACCTGACTGCTGCTCAACAAGCCGTCACACGCAGGAGGGATGTGATATTCATATATTTGTACACATCTATGTATTCACGTCTGGACTGTTACAGTGACGCAGCAGTTGTTCTCCCACATGGTGCGAAGGACAGATGCTCGTGTGGTGGATTCATTCACTTCACATCGGGGCCATTAATCAACGACTGTAATAAAGAATATTGATTATCTGCTGATGATATTTATATTAATACAGGCTGAGGATGATTTCCAGTCGGATCATATCAGTGGTGAGAAGTAACTAAAGACTAAAGTGTTTCCATCCACTCCAGTAAAATACATTGTGTGACAGCTTTTGTTACTGGTGACTTTTCAGATTTATACTCAGTTTTTTACCCTCCAAACATTTCACATGTTTTCATTTAGATAAAAATATTGAGTATTTTACAAAACTTTTAAAGAAACTACAGAATAAAATCCTCAGATTTATCTTGTGATCCAGTCAACAACTGTACAACTGTAGATAAACTATTAATAACGAGCTCCGCCTCAACCAGGTACAACAATCAAATACTACATACAGTAGTGATCACTATTCATAACTATGCTATAATGTTCGATAGGTTACAGACTTCTTGACTGTTTCCTAACTGGGATTTTAATGGCAG
The DNA here is from genome assembly GCF_022379125.1 of Scophthalmus maximus. Classification (NCBI taxonomy): domain Eukaryota; kingdom Metazoa; phylum Chordata; class Actinopteri; order Pleuronectiformes; family Scophthalmidae; genus Scophthalmus; species Scophthalmus maximus. The sequence goes on from NC_061520.1 coordinate 358,398, forward strand.
TAGTTTTTACTTGTCGTGTATTTTTACACAGTTTAATTAGAACTTTGAGATATTTTAAAGGATCTGAGTTCCTCCTCCATCACTGCGTTGTTGCTCCCTTCTTCCCGTCAATCCACTTCTTTGTAGAGCCTCGTAGCGACCCTTAGAGATCTGTGTCTCCCCCTGCAGGTCATCAACGCCATAGAGCAGGACTACCGGCTGCCGCCGCCCATGGACTGTCCCAGCGCGCTCCACCAGCTCATGCTGGACTGTTGGCAGAAAGACCGGAACAATCGGCCCAAGTTCAGCCAGATCGTCAACAACCTGGACAAGATGATCCGCAACCCCAACTCGCTGAAGGCCATGACTCCGTTATCTTCAGGGTGAGTGGCAGGGAGTCAACACACAGTGAGTGGTCAAGACACATATAATACTTCAGATACAAAGACTCTCCCCTCCTGCTCCTGCGACAGCACCGTCCACGGCAGCGTTCACGTTTTGCCGAACACACTGTCTCTTGTTTCTCCTGGCGCCGAGCGGTTATGTAAATTTAAGCCTTTTGGTTTGATAGATCAAATCCTTCCCACGGACGCTTCAGGCGAATCCGGGAGAGAAGCAGTTGTGCAATTTTCAAAACAAAACATTTCGGAGCGTTCCTGCTCTGGGTGTTAGTTTCCCCTGAGCACCAGAGTTTACTGATTTCCATTCTCCCCGTCTGTACTTTCATCTGTGGTGGGGCGCAGGACCCGGGGCCAGACTTTCCACCGTGGATACATTTGGCTCCCTGAAGCCGATAGCTTCATTTGGAAAATATACTTATTATTGGCTCATGGTTCATGGGATTCTCTAAGTTCTGTCTAGTCTTTTGAAAAGGTAATGTAATAATTCATGTTGGATGTCTGGATTGACTTTGTATCATCGTTCCTCTTCACGTCGTCCGTTTGTTCCCCCAGTGTTCACCTCCCGCTGCTGGACCGCAGCATCCCGGACTTCTCCAGCTTCAGCACAGTGGACGAGTGGCTGGACGCCATCAAGATGGGCCAGTACAAAGACAACTTTGCCAGTGCTGACTTCACTACGTTCGATGTGGTGTCTCAGATGACCATGGAGTAAGTGATGATCCTCGCTGCTGTTGTGGTTGGGGGGGCGTCAGAACACTCTGCATGTGATGAGCAGATTGTAATATGAACAGTTAGCACAATAGCTCAGAGTCATAAATGTTCCCTTTGTTCTCTGCCATGTGTTCAGAAGAATCATCTCAGGACACACAATGTCCTCGTGTTAACAACGGCTCCTGTGGAGAAACAGATACGATCACTTCCTGTCTGAGAACCAGAGATGAAGAGGCTCTGATCAATTCTCTGATTGAAACAGATGCTGATTCGTGTTCAGATTCAGAATCAGGGGAAATGAATGAACGTCATTGTCCAAAACACTTTATACCTTCGTACCATTTTACCGGAAAACCAATGAGAAAAGGCATTTCACATTGTCTGTAGACCAGTTTGTCTGTAGACCAGTTTGTCTGTAGATCAGTTTGTCTGTAGACCAGTTTGCCAGTGGACCAGTTTGTCTGTAGACCAGTTTGCCTGTAGACCAGTTTGTCTGTAGACCAGTTTGTCTGTAGACCAGTTTGCCAGTGGACCAGTTTGTCTGTAGACCAGTTTGCCAGTGGACCAGGTTGTCTGTAGACCAGTTTGCCTGTAGACCAGTTTGTCTGTAGACCAGTTTGCCTGTAGACCAGTTTGCCAGTGGACCAGTTTGTCTGTAGACCAGTTTGTCTGTAGACCAGTTTGCCAGTGGACCAGTTTGTCTGTAGACCAGTTTGCCAGTGGACCAGTTTGTCTGTAGACCAGTTTGCCAGTGGGCCAGTTTGTCTGTAGACCAGTTTGTCTGTAGACCAGTTTGCCAGTGGACCAGTTTGTCTGTAGACCAGTTTGTCTGTAGACCAGTTTGCCAGTGGGCCAGTTTGCCAGTGGACCAGTTTGTCTGTAGACCAGTTTGCCTGTAGACCAGTTTGTCTGTAGACCAGTTTGCCTGTAGACCAGTTTGCCAGTGGACCAGTTTGTCTGTAGACCAGTTTGTCTGTAGACCAGTTTGTCTGTAGACCAGTTTGCCAGTGGACCAGTTTGCCTGTAGACCAGTTTGCCTGTAGACCAGTTTGCCTGTAGACCAGTTTGTCTGTAGACTAGTTTGCCAGTGGACCAGTTTGTCTGTAGACCAGTTTGCCTCTAGACCAGTTTGCCTGTAGACCAGTTTGTCTGTAGACTAGTTTGCCAGTGGACCAGTTTGCCAGTAGACCAGTTTGTCTGTAGACCAGTTTGTCTGTAGACTAGTTTGTCTGTAGACTAGTTTGCCATTAGACCAGTTTGTCAGTGGACCAGTTTGCCAGTGGACCAGTTTGTCTGTAGACCAGTTTGCCAGTGGACCAGTTTGTCTGTAGACCAGTTTGCCAGTGGACCAGTTTGTCTGTAGACCAGTTTGTCTGTAGACCAGTTTGCCTGTAGACCAGTTTGCCTGTAGACCAGTTTGTCTGTAGACCAGTTTGCCAGTGGACCAGTTTGCCAGTGGACCAGTTTGTCTGTAGACCAGTTTGTCTGTAGACCAGTTTGTCTGTAGACCAGTTTGCCAGTGGACCAGTTTGTCTGTAGACCAGTTTGCCTGTAGACCAGTTTGCCTGTAGACCAGTTTGTCTGTAGACTAGTTTGCCAGTGGACCAGTTTGTGTGTAGACCAGTTTGCCTCTAGACCAGTTTGCCTGTAGACCAGTTTGTCTGTAGACTAGTTTGCCAGTGGACCAGTTTGCCAGTAGACCAGTTTGTCTGTAGACCAGTTTGTCTGTAGACTAGTTTGTCTGTAGACTAGTTTGCCATTAGACCAGTTTGTCAGTGGACCAGTTTGCCAGTGGACCAGTTTGTCTGTAGACCAGTTTGCCAGTGGACCAGTTTGTCTGTAGACCAGTTTGCCAGTGGACCAGTTTGTCTGTAGACCAGTTTGTCTGTAGACCAGTTTGCCTGTAGACCAGTTTGCCTGTAGACCAGTTTGTCTGTAGACCAGTTTGCCAGTGGACCAGTTTGTCTGTAGACCAGTTTGCCAGTGGACCAGTTTGCCTGTAGACCAGTTTGCCTGTAGACCAGTTTGCCAGTAGACCAGTTTGTCTGTAGACTAGTTTGCCAGTGGACCAGTTTGCCAGTAGACCAGTTTGTCTGTAGACCAGTTTGTCTGTAGACTAGTTTGTCTGTAGACTAGTTTGTCTGTAGACTAGTTTGCCAGTGGACCAGTTTGCCAGTGGACCAGTTTGTCTGTAGACTAGTTTGTCTGTAGACTAGTTTGCCAGTGGACCAGTTTGTCTGTAGACCAGTTTGTCTGTAGACTAGTTTGCCAGTGGACCAGTTTGCCAGTAGACCAGTTTGTCTGTAGACTAGTTTGCCAGTGGACCAGTTTGCCAGTAGACCAGTTTGTCTGTAGACCAGTTTGTCTGTAGACTAGTTTGTCTGTAGACTAGTTTGCCAGTGGACCAGTTTGCCTGTAGACCAGTTTGTCAGTGGACCAGTTTGCCAGTGGACCAGTTTGTCTGTAGACCAGTTTGCCAGTGGACCAGTTTGTCTGTAGACCAGTTTGCCAGTGGACCAGTTTGTCTGTAGACCAGTTTGTCTGTAGACCAGTTTGCCAGTGGACCAGTTTGTCTGTAGACCAGTTTGCCAGTGGACCAGTTTGTCTGTAGACCAGTTTGCCAGTGGACCAGTTTGTCTGTAGACCAGTTTGCCTGTAGACCAGTTTGTCTGTAGACCAGTTTGCCTGTAGACCAGTTTGCCAGTGGACCAGTTTGTCTGTAGACCAGTTTGTCTGTAGACCAGTTTGTCTGTAGACCAGTTTGCCAGTGGACCAGTTTGTCTGTAGACCAGTTTGCCTGTAGACCAGTTTGCCTGTAGACCAGTTTGCCTGTAGACCAGTTTGTCTGTAGACTAGTTTGCCAGTGGACCAGTTTGCCAGTAGACCAGTTTGTCTGTAGACCAGTTTGTCTGTAGACTAGTTTGTCTGTAGACTAGTTTGCCATTAGACCAGTTTGTCAGTGGACCAGTTTGCCAGTGGACCAGTTTGTCTGTAGACCAGTTTGCCAGTGGACCAGTTTGTCTGTAGACCAGTTTGCCAGTGGACCAGTTTGTCTGTAGACCAGTTTGTCTGTAGACCAGTTTGCCTGTAGACCAGTTTGCCTGTAGACCAGTTTGCCAGTAGACCAGTTTGTCTGTAGACCAGTTTGTCTGTAGACTAGTTTGTCTGTAGACCAGTTTGCCAGTAGACCAGTTTGTCTGTAGACCAGTTTGTCTGTAGACCAGTTTGTCTGTAGACCAGTTTGCCAGTAGACCAGTTTGTCTGTAGACCAGTTTGTCTGTAGACCAGTTTGTCTGTAGACTTGTTTGCCAGTAGACCAGTTTGTCTGTAGACTAGTTTGCCAGTAGACCAGTGTGTCTGTAGACCAGTTTGTCTGTAGACTAGTTTGTCTGTAGACTAGTTTGCCTGTAGACCAGTTTGTCTGTAGACTAGTTTGTCTGTAGACTAGTTTGCCAGTGGACCAGTTTGCCAGTGGACCAGTTTGTCTGTAGACTAGTTTGCCAGTAGACCAGTGTGTCTGTAGACCAGTTTGTCTGTAGACTAGTTTGTCTGTAGACTAGTTTGCAAGTAGACCAGTTTGTCGAAGCCGTTTTTAAACGATGATGCAGACGCCGACGTTCTCTTCCTGATTGGTTCTTATCGGTCACGACTCGACGACCAGCGGTGAAGGCAAAGCGTTGCTAACACTTCCTGTCAGTAACAGTTCCACCTCGTCGTCCAAGAAGAGAAGTCTATGTCTTACTCCTCATATAGTGATAGAGTATTTTTTGTGAGTGAGTGACTGCAGAGCAGACGATCGGCTTCCTGTTGACAGCAGCGCGCACATCCTCGAGGTCGTGAGAGGACACGTGACGTGTGTTTTCATGTGTCAGTACGGGCGGAAGCTAAACCGCTCGTCTGGACGGAGATCGTGTTCAAAAGGGAAGAAATGAGCGCGTCCACCCGCGTGTCACTGCCAATCACGACCTGACACTACTGCTGAAAAACTCAAAGCAGATGTTTGTGGGTGGATTTATTTTCTGCTTTGGGGATAAACTGTTCAACAAACAGTGAATAAATGATGATGTTGGAAGTCAAACCTTTTCATCGTGCCATGTTTACGTCCTCTGTGAGGAACGTGGTGTTTCAGTCACACAAGACAGACATTTAATTGTGATTAGATGAGATGGAGGAACTCTGTATGTTGTGCTCTCGTATTATCTTCTGTCTTGGTTATTCTGTGTTACGTTGTTCCCCTCGGAGACGTTGTGATATAAATCCAGACGGACAGATGATAGACGGACGGACGGCAGCCTGTTCATAGTGTGTGCTAACATCGGCCTCTGTCTCTCGTCACAGCGACATCCTGAGGGTGGGTGTGACACTCGCAGGCCATCAGAAGAAGATCCTCAACAGCGTCCAGATGATGCGAGCTCAGATGAACCAGATCCAGTCGGTGGAGGTTTGACCCTCGGGAGTGGAGCAGAGGGGGCCGGCGTCGGGATGCAGGTCTCTGGCTGCGGAGGATGGAGTGGATGTTTTATTTTTTGCGTGACAGTGTGTCTGGTCTTCCCACCAGACGACCGTTCATCCCTCGTTCCCCTCGCCACTCCCCTCTCTCCTCCTCTGACTCTCTCCATCCTTGGAATCTGAGGTCCATGCGATGAGGCGCCAGGGGGCCGACAGCCGACAGCCAACCCGCCTCTGGAGCCAGAACCACGGGAGTCAGACGTGACCAGCAAACGTATTTTTCAATCTTCCACTGATTTTCATTTGATGTACAACATTTATTGTTTTGGTTTGTTTGTTCTGATCATTTTGTAAAGATTTTTTTTTAAAGAAAAAAAGAGAAAAACTGATAAAAGGCAAGAGTTTGTCTAAATTAATAGATGATATAAGGTTGAACACTAGATGAGCTGAGTAGGAAAGCTTCCCTTTAAAAGGGCAAAAAAAAAAGAAAAAGAAAGGACAAGATGAGGAGAAGAGGACGAGTCCTGAACGAGTCCTGAACGAGTCCTGGACGAGTCCTGGACGAGTCCTGAACGAGTCCTGAACGAGTCCTGGACGAGTCCTGGACGAGTCCTGGTCGAGTCCTGGTCGTCGTCCGTGGTCGTCGTCCGTGGTCGTCGTCCGTGGTCGAGTCCTGGTCGTCGTCCATGGTCGAGTCCTGGTCGTCGTCCGTGGTCGTCGTCCGTGGTCGTCGTCCGTGGTCGTCGTCCGTGGTCGTCGTCCGTGGTCGTCGTCCGTGGTCGAGTCCTGGTCGTCGTCCGTGGTCGTCGTCCGTGGTCGTCGTCCGTGGTCGTCGTCCGTGGTCGAGTCCTGGTCGTCGTCCGTGGTCGTCGTCCGTGGTCGTCGTCCGTGGTCGAGTCCTGGTCGTCGTCCGTGGTCGTCGTCCGTGGTCGTCGTCCGTGATCGAGTCCTGGTCGTCGTCCGTGGTCGTCGTCCGTGGTCGTCGTCCGTGGTCGTCGTCCGTGGTCGAGTCCTGGTCGTCGTCCGTGGTCGTCGTCCGTGGTCATCGTCCGTGGTCTTCGTGTGGACATCGTGAGGAAAAGGATTTCTCGTGGCGGAGGAGGAGAGCGAAGGACCCGACGTTGCACTTCCAACCGATTCCCAGGAGAGAAAACAGATTTAAAACCAACATGAAATGGACGAGTTCCGTTGGACAGACATGACACAGACAGTGATTTTCTATATTGTGTGAAACCTTGTGATGAAGACTTCCTCTCACTATGACAAGTTTCTTTTTCTTTCACAGTGAAATTATTCACAACCTGCCAAATAGAACTCTTCCCTCTTTGCACCCGATAGTGATCCTGTGCTGTAAATACCCGATGCACCTGAACGTGTCGCGACGTGCTGAGCGGACGGCGGCAGGATTCAGGTGGTCGTCGCTCCAGTTTCATATTTAGTATAAAAAATTTGTGAGAAAAGAAAAACAGCAGCAGCAAAGCGACTTCCTACATGTTTTCTCTCTCTCTCACACACACACACACACACACACACACACACACACGTACGTACAGTACGTACAGTACGTCCTGCTGTCCTCCCTCATGTCGTGGTGTTTGACCGCATGCTGAGTGAGTGGTTCCTTTCTCAGAGCGTTGATTTGCTGATTACAGATTATAATGTGGCTGCATCATATTCAGCGTTTCTTCTTCTTCCAGTTTTTCTTTTGAAAAGACTTTTTTAAAAATGTTTTCAGTATTAAAGTTTTAATAGCACACTTGGTTATTTTTCACACGGTCACAAATAGATTTTACAATCAGGCGTTTGTTGAATGAAACACAAAATGCAATGTGTTATATTATTGCGATTTCTGTATGGATATTATTGGATTGTTGTTATTATTATTGCTTTTAGAATGATTTTCCTGCACTGAGTCGCCTGTTTGACTCCAAACAAACTCTCTGGATCTCCACGAACACTTTGAATTGAAACGAATCATGTTGGTGCAAAAGAACCGTGTAGATAATCAGAGTTTTCCTGTTCCAGGTTTTGATTTCATTTTATTGACAGTATATGCATTTATTGTTTCCTGTGAACAAAACTGTCTTATGAACCGTCGGTCAGTGTCTGTTGTCGCAGCGATGCAGGACGGTGAATCACGATCTGGGCAGAGCGACGCTCCTCCTGGGCGTCTGCTCCGAGAGCCGACAGCCAGACACGGACGTCCAGCTGTGAGTCCTCGTCGGATGTGTGTGGTCACAGCGGGCGGCTCGCTCCGGGCTCCGCCTCCCTCTCTGCCCCGGTCGGCCTCCTCTGATCTCCTCCAGTCGGCTTCACTTGTCTGGTTTAGTCTCGGTGAACCGACGCTCGTCTTGTCCTGATGCTGCATGATCACTAATAATAGAGAAACAAAGATTCCTCCAGACTGGACGATGCTTCCAGCTTCACGTTTACCAAGTTTTCTTCAGGTTCAAGAAAGAGAGAAACCTTTCATAGTCGCGGGCGCTCCATAGAATTTAAGACCCGGAGCCGAGGGATTTGAATTCTCTTTATGCTCCATAATCCCCTGCGGTTATTTCCATATGCAGAGCCGCACATCAGAAGGAATATTTCCCTCACACATAAAAGTGTGGGAGGAGAATCACGAGCTGTTAGTCGCAGCTGAGACACGAGAGGAAAGTGAAGCTGGGACCTAAATGCCACTGATGCCAACAAGCAGTTTTGCTTTTTATTTATTCTTTTTCTAGCGATCTTCAGACCGTCTTCCTCTTCCATCTCCCAACACTCAGCAGCTCATCAGTTCAGTTCGGCTGCGTCTTCTCGCGGTGCAGCAAATATTCCGTCTCCAGGAAAACCACGTAACATGACGTGTTTCATCAGATTCATCCGAGTCTTTCTGCTCCGGGTCCATTAGAGCTGCTTCAGACGCTCGTCCACTGCCGAGACCTTCAGTTGTTCACCACACAGCCTCCTTCAACTGAGCTCCAGAGCTTCACACACGTGAGCGGGTCGGATAGGAAATAAGGATTTTTCTCTTGTTTCATGCTGTGGCTGTTTTCCTGCAGCTCAGAACCTTTTGTTCCGTCTTCTACTTTGTTGGTCCTCCCAGTTCATCTGAAGGAGTTTGAACAGCGCTGCATGAAGTATTAATGTTCCGTGTTATTGTGTTGTTGCAGTTCCGGCTGAGCAATAATCTCCTCCACACGTCTGTCGTGTGTGGAAGTCGTTTGGTCCGAATCAGAGGCCGAGATGTGAAAAGGTCCAGAGACAAACTGAGTCACTCATCTGTGGAAATACTCCTCAGAGGATTTTATTATTCTTTTATCACCTCTCTGACATCACACTGAATATTTCATTCAAGGGAAATTATTATCCATCACTGTAAATGTTTTTTTACAGTGCAGATCAGTTGAAGATGTGTGTGTCCAGAACCTGGAGTTCAGTGGCTCGTCCCCGTTCAGAACATTTGTTTCACTTCACAGAAAAAAAGTATTTAACTTTACAGATGTAGTTTTATTGCAAAATTTCATAGTTTTATAGCATAAAAAAAAAATCCTCCATGTGCAGATACAGACTCCAGTTTCTCTAGTTTCACCTCTTCTACACTTTTCCTCTGGAAACTCCAGTAGAAGCAACATGGTTCTGACACATAATGTCGGCCTGATGAAAACATACTGACGGTTCTCCTCTTTCGTCTGTGGGGCTCAAGTCAAACCAGTCGCTGCCAACGTCTGGAGGACGGAGGGAAACCGTCGAGTCTCCGTGTTACGGTTACATGAGAGCTGCATAAACAGAAACTGTGCCAGCTCCAGTCTGGTCAGAGCCAGAGGCCCGGACGCCTCCTGGAGTGGAGCACAACATGGCCTCCGTGACGCCAGAGCGCCCCCTACTGCTGTGGGCTCCAGGGGTCGCAGGTGTTCAGGACAGACCAGGTCGGTTCTGTCCGTCTGCTGGACACACCATCACACTTCAGCCACTGCCATGTCCCACGTCCCCTGTCCGGCGTCCCCTGTCCCGCGTCCCCTGTCCGGCGTCCCCTGTCCCTGGTCCCGCATCCCCTGTCCGGCGTCCCCTGTCCCGCATCCCTGGTCCCACGTCCCTGGTCCCCTGTCCTGCGTCCCCTGTCCCACGTCCCCTGTCCTGCGTCCCCTGTCCCACGTCCCCTGTCCCACGTCCCCTGTCCTGAGTCCCCTGTCCCACGTCCCCTGTCCGGCGTCCCCTGTCCCACGTCCCCTGTCCTGCGTCCCCTGTCCCACGTCCCCTGTCCTGCGTCCCCTGTCCCACGTCCCCTGTCCTGCGTCCCCTGTCCCACGTCCCCTGTCCGGCGTCCCCTGTCCCACGTCCCTGTCCGGCGTCCCCTGTCCCACGTCCCCTGTCCCCCACGTTCCCCTGATTTGTAAACGCTCCACATTGTTGCCCAGTGCCGGTTCCGACCACTGTGACTGATGATGTGGGAGATCCTGTATTTCTGTATAAATGTATATTGACTGTAACCCTGTGAATGATGTAACAATTTCATTATTTGTAATATTGTCATTGGTTTATTTTCTAAAATGGAAAAACCAACTTGACTCTCCTCAATAAAAATAAGATCTGTAATAAAAAAAAAGCGTAATACATTTTTGTTTATTAATTTTAAACCTAAAATGATTTTCTTTGGGATTTTTTTTAACTGAATTAGAATATTAAGAGTTGAGTTTTTGCCAACATACTGTACTTTAAGTTATTCAATATTAGGTCAATGCTGCTGCTGATTGTTCATTTATTATTATTAGGAGTACATTTTTTTAAATGTTAAATGTTAGATTTTATTTCATAATTGGCAAATTGCAGTTAAACAATCTGAGAAAAATTCAGTCCAGAATCCGACTTAAGTAAAAATGAAAACTGTGGAAACAGGAAGTTAAGATGAACCTGGTTGTTAAAGAACCGTAGTGCAGGAAGCTAACGCTCGCTGCTGAGAGAGACACTGCTAACTGAAGCTCAAACTAAATTAGCCTAAATTACTGTTTTTGTGTAAATTTAAAAAGCATAAAAATTGTAAATCATAACTGAGTCAGTGAATCTGATCACAATGGGGAAAAACATGGCTAAACTGCTAAAGCTAGCTAGCTTCACTGCTATCTTAGCTTGTGAATATCTTAGCTTTAGAATTGATGCTATTGGGTTTGCTTCATGATATATTTATATTTATTATTTAAAATAATATATTTATATATATTTATATTAGTGTATTGATTTGAATACAGTCCTGACACAGTCCTACATTTATTAAAGTAATTTTTTCTCAAAAAAACTAAAATCATGTATTAAAATAAATATTCTATCCTGGCATTCCCTGGTAATTAGTGCAGTTTCCACATGTTTTCAGTATTATATTAGTGATAAAAGTGAAAGTACATTCAACAACCTGAGTTCAGTCTTTAAACCCTGAAGACTCAAGAACAAAATGAGTCCTGTCATTTCATCCTACCCGTGTCAAGAGGCAACAACTCTGAACACAGAATCTATTGACTCAACCAGGGTCGCGAGCTAAAAAGTACTTTGGTGAAAAGAATGAGAATTTCTTCCGAATCCACAAAAGCCACATTTCAATTCAAGCTCATTGGATTTACCAAACAGCAGCTGCAAATACTTTTGAGGTGAAATGAGACGGCGAGCTCTCCGCGTCCCGGAGCCGGACTCCTGCACATTGTTCAGTGGTTCGTGTCAGAAGTGATTTTTCCAACAGTGTCTCTGCAGCTCGGCCCGTTGAGTGGAGGTCAGACTCCCTCACCTCGCCCGAGAGGCTCAAACCTCATTAGAGGCCGACGTGTGAAAGGCTCGAGACCCCGGACTGACCCGCCACAGAATGGCGTGTGTGTTAAAAGGTTTACGCCTTGAGCAGGAGAGGAGGGGTTCGGGGGGGGGGGGGGCCTGTCCCGACCACCCCTGAGCCTCGGCATCCTCTCACACCTCCACGACTCTCGGCCTTGCTCGGCCTGGGAACAGAGCCGGGGAGAGAGGGAGAGAGGGAGAGAGGGAGGACGAGGAGGGAGAGAGGGAGAGAGGGAGAGAGGGAGGACGAGGAGGGAGAGAGGGAGA
>NC_061520.1:372500-382500 GCF_022379125.1 Scophthalmus maximus
TAATGGTATAAACCAATTACTATTTACTACCAGTTTTACTGCCTCTGAGAAACAGATGCAGAACATCTGGACCAAACAAACCCAAAGTGAGTAATTCAATAATAATGAAGAGTTATGGGTTTTTCACTTTCTAATAAACCATCAAGTCGGCGGTTGGAAATGTTAATAAGTTGTTAATGATCCAGATGCTCTGCAGCTCTTTTCCACAATTCAACTTTCTGAAGTCAGAACTTTCTCCGTGAGAGAAACGTAATATTTTCATAAGATACAAACAACAGTGACGCTGCAGGAGGATTAACACGAACCAGGAAACTCAAAATGTGTCACTTACAAACCATTTAAAACAACACTGCACATATGGATTCTACACTTATGAACTTCAGACAGTTCATATTCAGACAGCGGTGCTGTAGATCGCGTCGGGCCTCCGTCCAGTCGTCCATGTTTGGACGTGGATCCGTCAGTTGTTGCTGCGGCTCCGTCCGACCACGTCACCGGACGCTCACGTCACGTGAGATGAAGCTCTGACTTCAGGCCCGGTGTCCGTCAGCGTCCAGGACCAGTTCCCCTGGAAACGCTCCTGAAACATGATGGAGAGTGGAGTTAGAATGAAATAAGGCACGGAGGTTCCTGATGGATCTGCTTACCACACGACTGCCCTTAATTGGCAAGAAGCTCAACATGTTGGACCCCGGGAGTCGGATCGGAGGAGAGTTATGAGACAGTGGCTAATGCAGCACAGACGACTCAAAGACCTTTTGTCTGGACTGATGGATGAACGTGGCCACGGGCTGGAGGTTTGTAGAATCACATCCAGCTCTAACTGGACTCAGGCTCAGCGTAACTCGGCCCAGCAGGTACGGAAACGTCTTGGCTGTAAATAAAAGCCACGTTGGATCCACGGTGCACATGTTTGGCTCGGCTGCGAGAAATGGAACAGAAGCCGCCGTTCAAGGACAAACTGCTCTCTGTTGTGGAGCCGCTGGTTCTTACAGACACGGATCTTAATGCTGATTAATATGAATATTCATGCGGACAATGACACTAAGGTGTGTGTAAAACATGTAACATTCCTCTGTTGTCTCCTGACGGTGAACACAGCGAGTCGCAGCAGAGCACTTCAAAGTGAAGATTGATTCTCTCTCTGCTGCAACACAAAGAGACGTGACCTCTCGCTGACTGCTTTTAGAGTCGCTGAACTACTTTCTCCTCTTAATTCCCTTCCACTTGAGTTACACAAGCCACAGATGCCACATCGCGTTGGGCGTATCTCTCTCTCCGGCTCGCAGAGGGAAAACACTCTGCCGTCCTCCGTCCTCTGGCAGCAGGAGGCTCGAGGCTCCGAGGCTCCGGGAGGCCAGAGGCTCCGAGGTCAGAGTCGTCTGGGTGGCGTCTGGGACTCTGTGTTCTCGTTTCTATTATCTGTGAAATTAGTGTTCAGTTTTATATTGTTACAAAAGAAGATATCATCTAAAAAAATGTAAACTAGGAGCCACATTTTCAAAGCCAGTCAAAATGTGGAAGTATTTTAAAGAATGACTCTTGTTTGCCACCTAGTGGCGGAGTTGCAGCGCTGCATCACGCCTCTTGGTCTTCGTACAGTCAATTTTATTTGTCTTTATGTGATTTCTCCTTTTTATTTTAATAGTCCTTGAAATTCTTAATTTTTAATATCAAATCATTTTTATTTATGTATATATTTCATGTTCTATTCATTTTATTCTATTTGTATTTTATTATTTGTATTTATTTGCTTTTATGCAACGTTTTTAGTTGTTCTCATTCTTTTAATTAGTATTTAGTGTTTTCCCCTGATGTTTTAATTCTTATGTCTTTTATTAATGTCACTGAATATTTCATCCGTGTCACTTTGTAAACCCTGTTTTTAAAGATATATATATATGTATATATATATATATATATATATATATAAAGCCTATTATTAATATTTTAATTTTTTTACATGATCCACAGAGGTAGATTCACAGTCTGACCACGTTCTATTCCCAGAGCTTTGATTCAGATCTTACAGAATAAAAACTAAATGAACTAAACAGATTGTAAACACATATATATATACATACACACATACAAGTATGTTAAAAATCTTCCAGGTGAACAACAGTCTGGACATTTACCTTGGGCAAAAAATGATTGGGACTATAGTTCATGTATTTTTCATAATTTCCTAATACGGCACCAAAATGTCTAAAGACAAAGTTCAGCCATAATTCACTGGCAGCAGCTTTTCCAAAATGAATATTTTTTTGATTGTCCTTTGAGTCTTTTGTTCACGTCTCTACCTGATCTTAACAGATTCAGTCTCTCACCTCAACGTGCTTGAACTTTACTGTCATCCCTCAGCTGGACGTCAATCAGTAAATATAAATGTAAATATTCATGAAAATATTCATGTAAATGTAAATCCAGTTTTCTATGATCATAAACTCAAAAAACACCAAAAAGGCTTTAGGGAATAAAGAGTATTTTCAAAGAGCAAATAATATTTTTATTTAGTTTTTCCTGATATTTTATACACAAACATCCGTCGCTTACGAGTTATGATATATACATAATTTCCTGGTCTATTGATCATGACAATTATAACAATAATCATTGTTTGTTTGCAGCCACAGTTTTCCTGTGATGGCTTCCTCCTCTGACTCTTTGTTTATTCTATTGAACAAAACTCTACTGTATATACTGTATATATGTATATATATAAATATATCCTCCTGGGAACCAAGGAAAAAATGTGTCTTCCAATTTCTCTTTTTTTATTTCCTTTCTAATTAGGGTTAAAAAAAACATCTTACAATTTAGACCTTGTTTAATGATATTTCGTTTTTATTTTACAGAATGTCTACTGTAGTTGACCACGGGACCATTTTAGTGTGAAAAGAAGCCAAACTGAGAAGATAAAAAATGAACAAATTATGGCTGAAGTGTGATATTAAACCAAAAATACATTCTGCTTGGAAAATCTAAACTGTACTGTTTCATTTGTTAGTTGATTACAAGGGTGTAAGTATATTTTCTATTAAAACTGAACACATTTTTTCGTTACAGTTCCGTATCATTTGATGGGACGCTCGAGTCCCTTTTATTAGTATTTAGGACTGAGAGTTATTCGCAAAAGGAAAACAATCTACTTGGGTTCTTCTTCATTTCCTACTTTGCATGAATATCTTTTAGCAGTGATAATCCTGGAAGCATTTTCTCTTTTCAGTAATGCAGAGAAACATCTTGCATTTGGTTGGACCAGTCTGCACTGGCTGTCAGTCAGGAAGCCCAGGCGGCCCTTGTGAATATCTATTATGATGACCAAACTCCAATGCATGAAAGTTAATAACATGAATAATTAAAGCTCATATAAATCTGATTGATCATCATCATCTGACAGCTCCGGATCTGAATCTCCCTCAACCATCTGATAAAAATCCTCTGCTCTAACCCTTAATTCATTTTAGTAACTTCAGAAAAGAGACGGAGGGAAATAAGATGAGATGAAAATAAAAATACTTTATGAAGAATTCATACTGAAATTCAGTAAAAGTAAAATAATTGATAAACCCTCATGGTGATGTTCTTTCTCCTGTGCTCCTGATGAAGGTCAGAGGTCAATGAGAATCATGTGTCTGGTGGTTCACTGAGCCCCCTGGTGGTGATACACGAGATCACATCTCAACTGCCCAGTGTGAACAGGGATCAGTCAAATAAATCATAATCAGCAGAAGTGCTGACATTAAAAATAATCTCTAATCACATTTATTTTTATATTACAAGTTCTTCACATTGTAGCAGAGCAGACAAAGCTGCACATTAAACATCCGACTTCATTTACAGTTTAATCAACATGCAGCCAGACGTGATGCCTCAGACCCAGGACGTGAAGAGATTCATACAGTCGATGGAGGAAGACGATGTGGGAATATTTCCTCTCTTTGTAAATATAAACCAAGTTTCACTTTTGTCAACTGTCTTTACACAAACGCCTCAAGGTTTTTCTCTTTTCTCGTTCTCTTCTGCTTTCCAGGAAAAAACATTTAGACAGTTAAAACAATCAAATATTCTTTTAACTCAGTAAACTGCTGGAAAACAAGATGCACTTTATTTATTTAGGGTGACAGTGCCAAGGTATCTTTTTGTAGCGCGCACATTCAGTTACTTTTGTACAGTTGCTTTCTTTCTTTCTAAACTTTTCTTTCTCTGATCAAACCAGTGTCTGAGGTTCCACAGGGAGACGGCTGGAGCCAGAGCTGCTTGATAGGGGCGGGGCCAAGTTGGACCCTACCACTCCTCGCCATGTCGTAGGGGAGCTTCATTCTTTGTTGACTATGTTCGTTGTTTCTTAAACTATATTATATGAAGTATTTTTGTTTTGATTAATGTTTATCGTCAAGAACTTTATTTATTTTGTAAAATGTATTAATTTGCTTCTTTTTGGGTTTGTGGTCCCTCACAAACCCAAAGAGGAAGAAGAAGCAGCAGCAGCCCATTGGTCAATCTGAACGATCGACAGGTCTATTGAACCGTCAGAGCCAGGAGAATCGAAGCACCGCCTCCAGATCCCTGTCAACAACACCATTGGCTAACTTTGAGGAAGTGAACAAAACTTTGAGCAGTTTGAATTTGTCACATCAGCTGGAGTGAAACAGGATGTGTGTCAGCTCAAAGTGACCAGTGGAAGATTTATGGGTCAAAACACAAATTATTATCGTGACAAAACATCAAAGGTAAGACATAATTCATGTTTCTCGCTGTTTGATGAAAACTTTTGTTTTGCTCTTCAGCTGCTTGTCTGATGGCGGTTTGTCGTAGAGTGATGAATCTGTGGAGTCTGGGCTTTGACGTGATATGTAGAATGAAATATCACGGCCGTCACATGTGGACATACTGGACATTATCAGCGATATGCTATTTTAGTTTCTTTGTGATGGAAGTGTGTGTTTGGTTCTGGTGCAGATGACTGATATTGATATTGTGTAGCAGAGTTTCTTCCTGTTCTGCGCAGATACTGTAACTATCTGACTTTATGGCTTCATGTAAATCATAATCATATGTGATGTTTATTCTGGGTCGGAACCAAAACCAAGTTTGGACCCAGTTTGTTGGAAAAGAGGTGAGACATGATTGATGCTTCTGTTGGACAACAGGTGGACAAACCTATATGTCTAGTTATATATTAATCAACATGTCCAGTTATATATTAATCAACATCTAGTCCAGTTAGATATTAATCAACATGTCCAGTTATATATTAATCAACATGTTTTCCAGTTATATATTAATCAACATGTTGACCAGTTATATATTAATCAACATGTTGTCCAGTCATATTTTAATCAACATATCCAGTTATATATTAATCAACATGTTGTCCAGTTATATATTAATCAACATGTCCAGTTATATATTAATCAACATATTTTACATTTATATATTTATCAACATGTTGTCCAGTTCCATCAATAATGGTTCAAACCTAATTTCTGTTTAAAGGCAGTCTTTTGTTTTACAAGTCTTCACAAACTCATCATGTTAAAACTCAGTTTTAATTCCGCACAGATTCAAAGATATTTTACATATTGAAAAAATAATAATTTGGAGGCAGTTTTGGGAAGGTGCAGCCATAAAAACCTGGGAGTCTTTGAATACTTGACTCACAGTAACAGAATGTGATTATGTGATTATTATTGAATGGATCAGAATATCCTGCTGCACAGTGGACACGTTCCACCACAGGGGGGCAGTGTTTGACTGCTGGTGAACCGGCGTCTCCTCCAGAGGACAAACGTCCCTCCAAGGTCTCCGCCGTCTAGACAACTGGTTCCCCTCTGTTTCGTGAGAGCCGAGCGTTTCTACCTGAGCAGCTCAGAGCGGCGACTTTACATCTGATCCTCTATTGTCTCTTTCTGAGCCGATGAAATGTGTCAACAAGCTGAGAGAAGCTGAACTTGGTCTTGGAGGAGAAACAGGAGGCTGAGGAGGCGTCAGTCAGAGTCAGGGAGGTGATGTCTTCTCTCTCTCTAAGATGCAGCGAAGTGTCTCCTCAGATTACTGGGTCTGTCTGTAATCCAGGAAAGGTCACAGCTCACCTTTAATCTCCTCCCGTGTGACACTGCATGAGCGACTATCAGCTCCTCACAGGACATTATTAACATTATCAACATTATTAACATTATCAACATTATCAACGTTATCAACATTATCAACATTATCAACATTAGCAACGTTATTAACATTATCAACATTATTAACATTGTCAACATTATCAACGTTATTAACATTATCAACATTATCAACATTATCAACGTTATTAACTTTATCAACATTATTAACGTTATCAACATTAGCAACGTTATTAACATTAGCAACATTATCAACATTATCAACATTAGCAATGTTATTAACATTATCAACATTATCAACATTATCAACATTATTAACATTATCAACATATTAACATTATCAACATTATCAACATTATCAACATTATCAACGTTATTAACATTATCAACTTTATCAACATTATTAACATTATTAACATTATCAACACTATTAACTTTATCAACATTATTAACGTTATTAACATTATCAACATTATCAACGTTATTAACATTATCAACATTATTAACTTTATCAACATTATTAACGTTATTAACATTATTAACTTTATCAACGTTATCAACATTATCAACATTATTAACATTATTAACTTTATTAAAGTTATTAACATTATCAACATTATTAACTTTTTTAACATTATCAACACTATCAACATTATTAACATTATCAACATTATTAACATTATTAACATTATCAACATTATCAACATTATTAACATTATCAACATTATCAACATTATTAACATTATCAACATTATTAACATTATCAACATTATCAACATTATTAACATTATCAACATTATCAACATTATTAACATTATCAACATTATTAACTTTTTTAACATTATCAACACTATCAACATTATTAACATTATCAACATTATTAACATTATTAACATTATCAACATTATTAACATTATTAACATTATCAACATTATCAACATTATTAACATTATCAACATTATCAACATTATTAACATTATCAACATTATTAACATTATCAACATTATTAACATTATCAACATTATCAACATTATTAACATTATTAACATTATCAACATTATTAACATTATTAACATTATCAACATTATCAACATTATTAACATTATCAACATTATCAACATTATTAACATTATCAACATTATTAACATTATCAACATTACATTATTAACGTTATCAACATTATCAACATTATTAACATTATCAACATTATCAACATTATTAACATTATCAACATTATTAACATTATTAACATTATCAACATGCCACTCGCTCTGTCCCATCTGTTCATGATTGGCTGCAGATGAGTGGAATCATAAAAATCATGCCCAGGATATAATTCACTGACTCTGGAAGGTTTTTCATATCTGAGGTGTGATCTGATTCCACATTCACGTGAGAGGCTGCAGGTGTCGTGCATGTGGAGGAGGAGAGGAACGTTTGTCAGGCAAAGATCCAGACGAACAAGAAGGTGAAGACACGTCGTCGTCTTCTTCACTGGAACTCAGCGAGCTCACAAACACACACACACACAAACACACACACACACACACACACACACACACACACACACACACACACACACACAGATCACGAGGAGCCAGATACCAGGAAGGTGAAGAGACGAACAGCAGCAGCTCAGGTGATGGATCATCATCTAGAGTCTCAGTTCAGTAAACACGTCGCTCAGCGTCTCACTGAGATGAAACCAGATGTGTGACCAGCATCTGAACCAGCAGCTGGAGACTGATCATCTGATCTGAAGAATCAGACACATGGTTATTAATTACTACAGCAGCTGTTACAGTTGTTACCAACTTCATATACATTAAACTTTATTACTTCCAACAAGGAGCTTCTGGCTCCTCCTCCCCTCTGTCCTCTGTCCCGTCCTCTGTCCTTCTGTCCTCTGTCCCGTCCTCTGTCCTCTGCTCTTCTGTCCTCTGTCCTCAGCTCTTCTGTCCTCTGTCCTCTGTCCTCAGCTCTTCTGTCCTCTGTCCCGTCCTCTGTCCTCAGCTCTTCTGTCCTCTGTCCTCAGCTCTTCTGTCCTCTGTCCCGTCCTCTGTCCTCAGCTCTTCTGTCCTCTGTCCCGTCCTCTGCTCTTCTGTCCTCTGTCCTCTGTCCCGTCCTCTGCTCTTCTGTCTTCTGTCCTCTGTCCCGTCCTCTGTCCTCAGCTCTTCTGTCCTCTGTCCCATCCTCTGTCCTCTGTCCCATCCTCTGTCCTCAGCTCTTCTGTCCTCTGTCCTCTGTCCTCAGCTCTTCTGTCCTCTGTCCCGTCCTCTGTCCTCAGCTCTTCTGTCCTCTGTCCTCAGCTCTTCTGTCCTCTGTCCCGTCCTCTGTCCTCAGCTCTTCTGTCCTCTGTCCCGTCCTCTGCTCTTCTGTCCTCTGTCCTCTGTCCCGTCCTCTGCTCTTCTGTCCTCTGTCCTCTGTCCCGTCCTCTGTCCTCAGCTCTTCTGTCCTCTGTCCCGTCCTCTGCTCTTCTGTCCTCTGTCCTCAGGTCTTCTGTCCTCTGTCCCGTCCTCTGCTCTTCTGTCCTCTGTCCTCTGTCCCGTCCTCTGTCCTCAGCTCTTCTGTCCTCTGTCCTCAGCTCTTCTGTCCTCTGTCCTCTGCTCTTCTGTCCTCTGTCCCGTCCTCTGTCCTGTCCACGTGTGTCTGTCCTGACACTTTCTGTGTTTGTGTCTTTTTGATTAGAACAAGTTTAGTTGATGTTCATCGTTGAAAAATGCAGCTTTGCAAACTCGCTTGTGTTTTCAAATGTTCCTCATCTGCAGTTTGTAACAGAAGAGGACCGAGGACCGAGGACCGTGTGTGTGTGTGTCACAGAGTGTGTGTGTGTGTGTGTGTCACAGAGTGTGTGTGTGTGTGTGTGTGTGTGTGTGTGTGAGACGTGCTGACAGAACATCCTCACACTTGCTGACTGGATGCTAACAGGAGGGAGTTTGTCTCTGGTGATATTTCTTCTCCTCTCGTCACACGTGGAGTCGTGACTTTGACGGTGATCTTGGGAAGAGGCTCCGCCTCCGTCTCCTCACTGAAACATGGAATCTGACGTTGTTGCAGGTGGGAAGGACTGAGATCCTCCGAAGAGAGGAGTCAGGAATACTAAACAGTGAAGTCACACCTCACGCTCACAGGACTTATCTCCTTGGCAACAGTCCCCGCCCAGTTGAAGTGATTGTTGTCTGTTTCCATTTCTTTCATTAGCTCTGAAAGTTAATGTGCCTTTGGATGAAAAGATGAATTCTCCCCCGTCTGTTTCCATCCTGACGGACGTGAGGCAGATAAATCCTGAAGTAAACAACACAAACACATTTGACCTTGGACTCCAACCCGCCGATGAAGAGAGTCCCGACTCTGTCATGGTGAAGACGAAGCATGTGAGTGTGTCTGCGACGACCGAGGCAGAAGTTAACACGGGTGATATTTCTGTCCTGCCGCCCCACACGCCCGCTGCCTGTCACCACGCCGCCCAGCGGCACCGAGCTCATGATGTCATCGTTTTAGGTCATGACCTCTTGACCCCGAGCTTGTGCAGGACACACATTAGTGATGATGATGATGATGATGTGTGTGTGCAGCTGTTGGACATGACAGGATGTGGTTGGAGCGTCCAAGTGCTGCAAAACACCACTGATGTCCGGACTGTTTATCGCCGCCATCTTGGAGTTTGTGCTTCTCTGTGTTGACGGGACTCGAGATGAGGGAGGATGAGAAATGATTTATGTTTGTGTTCAAACTGAGACGTTGACCTCTGACTTGTCTTTGTGCTGTAAGCGTCTGCGTGATGATGAAACATGCAGCGACTCTTCTGCTGCTTCAGTCCAGAAGAGACGCTGTTCTGCTTCAGCTGCCGGGATCAGGGAGGCAGCTGT